>NC_058131.1:135019167-135091134 GCF_016433145.1 Gracilinanus agilis | reverse complement strand
CTGGGTTTGTACCCCAAAGAAATCATAGATAAACAGACTTGTACGAAAATATTTATAGCTGTGTTTTTTGTGGTGGCAACAAATTGGAAAAGGAGGGTATGTCCTTCAATTGGGGAATGGCTGAACAAACTGTGGTACATGCGGGTGATGGAATATTATTGTGCTAAAAGGAATAATAAACTGGAGGAGTTCCAGGCGAACTGGAGAGACCTCCAGGAACAGATGCAGAGCGAAAGGAGCAGAGCCAGAAGAACTTTGTACACAGAGACTGATATACTGTGGTAAAATTGAATGTAATGGACCTCTGTACCAGCAGCAATACAATGACCCAGGACAATTCTGAGGGATTTATGGTAAAGACGCTACCCACATTCAGAGGAAGGACTGCAGGAGAGGAAACATATAAGAAAAACAACTGCTTGAACGCATGGGTCGGGGTGGACATGATTGAGGGTGTGGACTCGAAACTACCACACCAATGCAACCACCAACAATTTGGAAATCGGTCTTGATCAAGGACACATGACAAAACCAGTGGAAATGTGGGTCGGCCATGGGTGGGGGGAGTGCGGGGGGTGAAGGGGAAAGTAGGAGCATGAATCATGTAACCATGTTAAAAATGATTATTAATAAATGTTTACATTTTAAAAAAAAAGAATGCCTGTCCTTTGATCCAGTCATGCCACTGCTGGATTTGTATGCCAAAGAGATTTGGAAAAAGACTCATACAAAAATATAAAATATTTATAGCCACATTCTTTGTGGCAGCAAAAAATTAGAAAATGAGGGAATGTCCCTCGATTGGGGAATGATTGAATAAATTGTGGTAATGAGGGAATGTCCATCAATTGTGGAATGGCTCAATAAATAGTGGTATCTGATGAAAAAAAAAGTTTAAGGTGATGTGGATATTGAAGGGGAGGTAGACAAGAAGTAGAAATAATTCTCAGTTCATCCACCTACCTACGCTAGTGATGCCTAATACTAGTAGTGGTGTAGCTTCCTGCCTACAGCATCATCCCAAATCAAACTGTTTCTGATCCTCCATCTTCCTATTTAGGCTCCCAGGGATGGAATAAAGAGGATTATGATTAGATTACACATTTTACCTTACCTACATGGCTCTGATTTGCAAAGATAAAATGATATTCACCTTAGGACTGCAACAAAAAATGCTATAAATTAATAGTCTGTAATATCAATACTTGTAGTATTATCTGATAAGTGTTTTCTAACCCACTTTAAAAATCAGCCTCCATTAAGTAAGCAGGCTTTTCATGGGCTAAGATCTTTTGACTGCTGCTCTTACTAATCCTTTGTTCTTTTGTGGTTTCCCTACTCATCTTTCCCCCTAATCTTCTTGCTTCCATTCCCTAAGGTTCTTCTTACCTTAGTTTAGACATGACTCTAACATGAAAATATGTACCCAGTGTTCCCAAGGACAGAAAACAATTTCTAAATCACTTCCGATTAATTAGTTCTTTTCCATTCACACTCTACTGGGATATATGATCAAGTCCAGGAACCAACTGCTGTGATCTAAGGAGATAAAGAAACAGACCAGTGGGATACGGAAACCTAAGGTCATCCAGGCTCCTGGCAGACAAAAAAATCAAGATGCCTTTCAGGTCAATATTGAAGCGCTTCTAGAAAAACAGATAATTTTAGCTCAATAAAACTAAATCAGCCAGAATGGCAGCTTGGAGTCACTTACATAAGTAACTGAGGTGAAATAAAAAGATTATGAAATGAAATTGTTGACATTGACATTAGAACAAATATCCTCAAACTAAGGGGAGTAAAATAGGTTTTGAGGAAAGACAGTTATGGGGAGGAAATGAAGACTTAAAAATTCTGCAAATTGGTGTTTGCTTTTTAGAACAATGAAAGTGTATGTGAAAATAGAAGATATCTGCTCTAAACAGTTTCTATTCCCCTACTATGATTTCTAAAGTTTATCATCTCATTAATAATAAATTCTATATCTTGCCAATGAGTATGTGGTAAAATTAAATCAGTTTGTCATTACTAATATCCCTGTCCTTAGATCTAGCAAGCACTTAGTAAATTACTTCATCAGTTAATTTATTTTTTAAAGACACAAACCGAGCATGTAAATTCTTCCTTGTTTGTTTAAACAAATGAAAACTTCTAGGTCATGTTTGTATATCACGAGAAGATCCCACTATGTCTTTGAAATTTTAGAATTACTTATACATATTTAAGCTAACAAGTTTACTGCATTTAATTTTGCTTCGCTGTATTTCTCATGGGTAATAGAAGCAGAAAAAATGAGAAAATTTAATAATTTTAAAAGGATATTGTATATTCTCTATAGATACTTTTTTACTTAGTTCACCTCTAAATAAAAGCCTGACATGTTTTTCATTATAAAATAGAGCTCAAGGTTTTTTAGAAGTCAGTCATAAAAGTCAGATGGAGGTAAGCCTATGCAAGTCAAAATTCAGTTGAGGATTCATCTTTAATTTTTTTTTTATTTCAACACAGATAGAAAAACATAATACAGTGATAACCACTAAATACAATTGAATATGCCCCACAAAGAAACTCCTCAATAGAAATCTCTAGAACTATTAAAATGAGGTAAGCATCCCAGAATATTTTCTAGATATATTATATACATCTACTTTCTTTTTCAAGGAAAGGTCACATAAGAAAAATAGTATGAGGGGGCATTCTGATTATATGCTATGTCATCTATTGACACACCTAATAAAGAATATGTCAAACTGTTTTCAGCAACTTTGATGAAATTGGTGCCATCAGCTATAATTATCCAAAATAAACAATTTCTTCCAATAGGGCTTGCTCTCTTATGTACCATCAACTATTTAGAAGTAAGACTTTTTGGGCCCATAGAAGTTATAAATCAGGGAAAGCAAGAGGGAAAATAAATGAAAAACAAAATAATATTTGGAAGGCTCTTTTAAATAAAATTATTTTAAGGAAAGAGCTTTTGAAAAGTCAGTATCCTATAAATTTTAATGCTATATTTCTCTTCAGAGAAAATTATCCTTTTATAAATAATGTTAAGATAAAATAAGACAATATATTGGCCACAAAAATATATACTTAAGCCTTAGTGGTAATGTATAATAAAGATAGAGCTGTAATTTGCCACTTTTCCATCTATAGATTAAAGAATTTAAAGGTATTACAAATCAGGTAGGGAAGTACTTTAGGGATTATTAAAAATTTTATTTTAAAATATTTTTCCACATTTACATGATTTCATCTTTCCTTCCTTTCTTCTCTCCCCACTCCCAGAGTTGACAAGCAATTCCACTGGGTTGTACAAATGTTATCATTTGATTCCTATTTCCATATTATTCATTTTTGCTATACAGTGATCTTTTTAAAGCCTAAACCCCAAATTACATACCCATATATACATGTGATAAGTGATGTCATTATGTTTTGCTTTTGCATTTCTACTTCCCTAGTTCTTTCTCTCAATGTGGTTAGCATTCATCCCCATAAGTCCTTCAGGAGTGTACTGGCTTTTGCATTCCTACTAGTAGCAAAGTTCATTACACTGGATTGTTCCACAGAGTTTTACGTTCTATATACAATGTTCTCCTGGTTCTGTTCATTTCACTCTGCATCAGTTCACTGAGGTTCTCTCAGTTCATACAGAAATCCTCCATTATTTACAGCACAATAATATTCCATCACTATCATATAGCACAATTTGTTCAGCCATTCCCCAATCATGGAACAACCCTTCATTTTCGAATTTTTTGCCACTACAAACAATGTGACTATGCATATTTTTGTACAATTATTTTTCCTTATTATCTCTTTGGAGTGGTAATGCTAGATCAAAGAGTTAATTCCAAATTGCCTTGCAAAATGGCTGGATTAATTCACAACTCCATCAGCAATGCATCAGTGTCCCTATTTTGTCATAACCCCTCCAACATGTGTTATTTTCCTTTACTGTCATATTGGTCAATCTGCCAGGTTTGAGATGGTACCTCAGCATTGTTTTAATTTGCGTTTCTCTAATTATAAGAGATTTATAACATGTTTTCATGTGATTATTTATAGTTTTGATTTCTTTAATTTCTTTACCCAAAAACTGCCTATTTAAGTCCCTTCACCATTTATCAATTGGGGAATGGCTTGATTTTTTTTTTGTATAATTGACTTAGCTCCTTATAAATTTGAGAAATTAGAATTTTGTCAGAAGTTTTGCTTATAAAATTTTTTTCACAATTTGTTGGGAAGTATTTTAGTTTTAAGAGAAGTATATACAGCATTAGAAAGGCCTTAGTAGAGGACATGAGATATATAGAAGTACTGTCTCTACTCTCAAGTTGCTTGCAATTTAACCAATAGAAACAAGGAATACACATACAAAAATGACACTGAAAATACAAGGCCATATATAATTGAAATCAATTGACTAACAAGTATTTGTGAAGTGTTGACTATATGCCAGGAATTATTCTAGGTACAAGGAATACAAAGACAAAAGAGAAATAGTTCTTTCCTGAAGAAGTTTATATACAATTAGGGTAACAACATGTTCACATATAAATATACCCAGAATATTTTTTTAAAAAGTAAATACAAAAGAATTTCAGTAGAAAGTTTTAGAAGCTGGAAACATGAGAAAAGATATCCTAAAAGAGAAAAAAAATTGAATTGAGTTTTGAAAAAGAGCTAGTAATTCTAAGATATTGGGATGAAGAAAGAAAAAAAAATCCAGACATAAGGATCAACCTCTCTAAAGGCACAGAAATGGAAGAGACAATGTTTTTGTGAGGAACAGCATGGAGAGTAATATGTAATAAAGCTGAAAATATAAGACTTAAGAAGAACATGGAAGATTGTGACAGTGCAATGAAAGTTTTTGTACTTGATTCTAAAGGTAATAGGGAGCCATCAGACTTTATTGAGCAGGAGATCATGCTGAAGATAATAAATACCATGGGAATTTAAAGAAGGGAAAGTTCATTTGGTGCTGCTAGTCAAGGAAAACTATAATTCAGAGCCAGTATTAATTTGGTTTGGTTTTAAATATTTAACACTGTTTAAAAGCCCATTTACATAAAAAAGTAAAACATGTATATATTATTTCTCTATATCACTATTATGATCTCAATTGAAAGAACACATAAAGATAAACTCATCAATAAATATTAGCTAGGTACATATTATTTGTTGTAAAAAGCCTTTGAGAATCATAAAAGCAAGGGTAACAATTTCCTCATCTCCAAAATGAGGAGATTGAATCTAACAATATCTGACATTCCATTTAGTTATAAAATTCTACATATAGATGAGTAAGGCACTGAAATATTAAGTGACTTGCCACTCATTATATAGGAATGGTCTTCAGGTACTAGCTCCTGAGTAATAACGATTATTAAAAGCTAGCTAAGTAAATAGGTTAGCTTCTGTGTACAAAGCACTATGGGGAAAAACAAAGCACATAATTTAGAATATAATCTTATTATTGGTACATAATATTCCATATACCTAAGCATATACATATGAGTTTTTTTATGGTGGTCCTCTAGTATCTATGAAGATTTAGCAGACCCTTCAAAAGTCAAATGAGATTTATTATGTCTTATTCTTATGACTAGAAGTCAATTTAGTTATAGTTAATTAAAATAAAGGGGTATAACTGTTATCTTTCCAAAACAAAAGGTTTAAGTTATGTCATTTTTCATTTCAGTACAATAGAGCATACTTTTGAAGAAAGTTAAATCATAGCAAAGAAGCAGGTTTGAACTCAAACTCATTTCTAAGCTTCAAATTGCTTTTTTAGACCATCTTTCCTCATACATTTTCAATATATCTGGAAAAGTGCAAAGCAAATGAATGCCACCATTTGCACAGTAAGTGCCCTAGCGAAAATCATTTAATTAATATGTAAATCAATTAATTTATTTGGTTTCTCTAGAGAAATGTTTTGTAAACCTATCATTCAGAATTGAAAATGTAACCAAAATATGCTTCAGTAGTAAGCAGAGCTGGGGTAAACCCACAAATACATCTGCTCAACACCATATTTAAGATCAAAGTCTTTAGGATGTAAATATCTTGTTCTACTTTACTTACACAGTAGCAGCAAAATTATAGCTACAAATTTAAAACCTCAAATACCACTGTCAAAGGATGCAGTGTTTGTTACCTGTAAAAAAAGGAAGACCTTTAGAGGTGACATTCTTCATGTAATTTAAATTTTATATTTAAAAGAGAAATTTTAAAGCAAAGAAAGGAAACTTGTCTCAATCATAAGCTAAACTGGCTTACAACAGAAAACATAGTTAAAATACTGAACTGGCACTGGATGATCTTTAAGGAGGAATATTTTACTTGAAAAATCCTCCAGGGGATGTACATGTATTTAATTTCCATCTTCATTTGTTTTAAACTTTAATTAAACTTCCACCTGTTCTCTCTACCAGACACTATAAGCAAGCAAACAAAAAAGGTGCATGCACAGTTTCATTCATGTTTGAGACCTTCACCAAGGGCAGGGTATATTTAACGACTGCAAAATGTTTAATTCCTCTATGGGTGACAAAGGAATAATACAATGAAATAACAGGGTATTAGCAGGTGTCCCACAGGTCCCCCACACACATACTATTTTTTAAAAAAGAACACAATTAGTAAGCTTGCCCACTGTATTTACAAATTAAACAAAAACATTCTTACATGTGAGGTTATTAACAAGCTGACCCTAGACTAACTGAGGAAAAACATTTTTAACCCAAAATTTGCAAACTCGTAATAATTTCATTGAAAAAGATAAAACTATAAAGAATGAAAGTGAGAGAATAGGTGGGTAATATTTTTTCACCTTTGGGACAAATAAAGCAATTAAAATAATTGTAACCTTGCTCCTTAAGAAAAGAATGATTATCCCTGAGGGCAAAGAATACTGAACAAACTTTGGTATCCATCACCATTTTATACTATGTTGGATTGCTCTGTATTTTCCTTGAAACAAGATAGCTGAGTAAGCTGGTAGCTTAGTGTGAGAAGCTTAATTTTCAAAGCAAATCTTCCAGAATGATTCCAGATTTTAAGATGACAAAGTTTCTTGATATGTTTCACATGTTTTTTATGGGGAAAAAGTAGTTCCAGACTAACTTACTCTTTTGATGATATTCTCTTTATGTTTCTTAAAGCATAATGCAACATTTAGAATGCAAAAGTTAAAAGTTTCTTTAGAGAGATGCAAAAATGAGAAGACAGAACTGCCTTCATTTCCATGTCAAATTGGCTTGGTTTCAGACAAATACTTATGTTCAGACATCAGTAGAGATTTATTTACATAATAAACAATATAGACACTAGAGGTTTATGATTCAATGAAGTAGTTTCATTAATGTTTACCACTAACATCCATTAAAAAGAAATAAAATTGTGCTGAATCATCAACTCATCAACTTCAATGTCTATATTCAAATATGAAAAACTTGGATGTTTTTTAAGATTCATCATCCTGGAATTTTAAGAAAGCATCTTCCTCTGTAAGTCTATAATACATCTCTATACTATGTAACTCTAGTCTATGTTTTGCCATGAATGCTGAAAGGAGGAGATATACAAAATTCTAAGGGTCTTCTACTACATCCCCTAATACCGAAAGCAAAAAAGTTAAAGGTGCACATTGCTCACAAAAAATAAGTTATGAAACCAATATATATGTTTGCATGTATATGTGCATTATTTTAGTAACACTGTAATTTAAGAAATAAGACTTTAAAATCCTGATATATATGTATATATATATATATATCAACTTTAACTTAATCTTCTAACTTGACATTTTAAACAAAAAAGAATTAATAAAATATTTTATCAGCAATATATCATTTTTATCTTTTAATCTTCAAGATGAATCTTCAATCAAGAATGTTTTTAATCAATTTTTTTCAGAAAATATCCACCTCCCAAATAAATACATAAAAATTTACCATGAGGACTTTAGCTTCAGATTATATATTAAAAAATTAAGATGGGTTTGTGATATGTTATGTTTATGTTTTTACTCAATAGGGAAACCAATGGTGGATATTTGCAAACAGCGAAAAGCACCTGGACATTACTAGAATCAAACCCACTATCTCATCTTCATTAGTACCACTCTTTTCTCAGCTAAACTGATCAGCTGCAAGAAGCACCAATAGCTAGCATTCATAGATACAGCAATATAAAATTCCAGTGGGGAAATCATGAATGTAAGGTATAAGGAATCAAACCACCTTTAAAAATAGAAGTGTTTCCATAATAATCTTGAGTGGCACCGGCTAGAATTCCTAGTTGTTTTTCCTTGTTAAAAAAGAAAGAGGAAGCAAGGCAGAGAACATTAAAATAGATAGTGAATGGCAGCTATGAGACACCAGAATAGCTGGGCGAGAAAGTGGGGCAATGAGGAGGGTGGAGCAAGGTGGAGGCAATGCATTTTTGTATTACAGTGTTAACTGGGGAAAGACAATCAAGTTTGGGCTTAATTCAAAGTCAATTTGTGATCAAAATCATATTGCAGAATCCTAGCATAGATATAAATTTGAAAAGAAATCATTTAATCCAATCTCCTCACATTACTGTTGAGGAAACTGAAATCAAGACAGATTTTTTCAAGGTTAAAAAGAGAATAAGCAACAAAGTCAGGATATGAAAACAGGTTTTCTGATTTCAAAATCTAGAACTCCTACCACTATACCACATTACAGCAAGACTAGTGTTCTCAGAATCTCTTTGCAAAGACCAGAGGAGAATTCAAAACATAGCATAATATAAAGGTCATTTGAAGGCCTTCAAGATATTTATCCTTGATAAGATAAGACTAAGGAGGAAAATGAGAGTTGTCTTTAAATATTTAAAGAACTCTCCATTGCAAAAGGGATAGTGGGGTTTCACTTGGTACCAGTGAGGACAACCAGAACCAGTAAAAGGAAAGGGGAGTGAAGGGCATAACCATTTAGATAGTACCTATTATGTGCCAGGTACTATCCAACCGCCCCAAACATCATCACCCTCAACTTTTTTTAACAAATATTTAATCCTTACAAAATCCCCAAGGGGTAGGTGCTATTTTAATCCTCATTTTACTGTTGAGAAAACTCAGGAATAAAGGTTAAGTGACATTCCCAGGGTCACAGAGCTAATAAATATCTGAAACAACAATTTAAAATTCAGGTCTTCCTAATTCCAGTCTAAATGCTCTTTCCACTCTGCTACCAGGAACCTCTGTGATAGAAGAATACATTTTAACTAAAAATAAGGGGGGGGGGATTAACCATTAGAGCTTTCCAGAATTATAAAATGGTATTTTTTAAGCTAATAGTGGAGACCTTTGAGCAACTTTTGCAAAGAGGTAGACCATGACCTTTTCCCAATTTTTTAGATTTCCCAATTATTTCCCAATTATTAGAACTATCCAAAAGTGAAATGGGATGCCTTTGGAGGTAGAGGACTATCATTCCCCTCAACAACAGGAGATGTTACCAGCCTTCAGGACTTCTTTATTTATCCCCTAACTACTTCATCACTACTTACTCAGATCCCATCATGATCTCCTTTTCCTAATACTGAGACCTAAGGATCACTGTGCCTGCCATCAATACTTCAGCTGAGTTCCTCCCATGTATGTCCTCTCAGCCATTTAGAAAGTAAACATTTGAGAGCAAGGACTATCTGTTTTTCTGTGCATATATCTAGTGCTTATAGTACAGTGCTTGGTACACAGTAAGTGATACATACACATTTTTCATTTTAATACACAGGGCAGCTAGATGGCATAGTGAACAGAGTGCCTGGACTTAAGTCAGGAAGATTCATCTTCCTAAGTTAAAATCTGGCCTCAGACACTAGCAGTGTCGCCCTGGACAAGTCACTTAATCCTGGTTGCCTCAGTTTCCACATCTGTAAGATGAAATGGAGGAAAATGGCAAACCACTCCAGTATCTTTTCCAAGAAAGCCTCAAATAAATGTTAAAAAATAGTCACAGAAATTAAAAACAACTAAACAACAAAAATTCTAATACATGTCAAAAAGGGGATTCCTATTCAGCTAAGAGTTGGGCTAGATAAACAGTATCAAATTCAATGAGATGGAGGCCACTAAACTGTATATAAGGATCCCTGCAAGCCACATTCTGACAGTTTTTAAAGCATAATATGATTAGGTTTTATTATGTTGTTATTTATTTACTTATTTTCTTAAATGTTTCTCCATTACATTTTAATTTGGTTCAGGCTGTACTCCCTGATGTTGTGGGCCACTTTGACACCTTTGAGCTAGATTATCTCTGTGGTCTCTTTCAAGCCTGAGATGCTAAGAGTTTCTGTATACAAAAGTGCTTTGTGATCCTGAAGTGTAAGACAAACTTAAGTTCTCATTATAGTTCTAAAATGGGATGGAAACACTGAAGAAACACAAAAATTCAGTCTTGTTCATTCAATAAACACAAACTCTATTGGAAGACAAATTTGCATAAAAATAAATGTGTTTATTCAGGAAAAACACTTCTCTATGTATAACTTCAGTTAAGACTAAGGAATTACCTTTTCTAAAATAGCCTTTGGAGTTTTCCTACCTTCATGAAATTCTTATTTTTAATAACCCATCAAATGGCTAAGTGACTGCAAAGAAAAAAGAGCTGGAAGAGAGAAGGCCACAATTCCAGAGCACATGGGCATTTCTTAGAAAATCAGTCACAGAAAATTTGACAGCAAATACAAAGCTATCTTTAATTTGCATGTTATCTGAAATGAGTAATTAAATTACTGTTGACACTGGTCAGACTATCTCAGAACTAAATTCCAAGAGGTATGGCACATAAAAGAATGAAAATTAATTCTATTCAAAATTAAATACAAACATTTCAAGTAAAGAAATCACGTTATATAGGAGTTGCATACAATGACACTTTTTTCTTTAGCTCTTTTTTTCTTTACACACACACAAACTGCTCCCCATCATACCTAAAAGTAAAGACACCAGAAAATTTTAAAGTTGAAAGAGTGCTCATAAATTTTTGGTCCAATAACCACATAATTTTATAAATTAGGAAACCACAGAGGAGTTAGGAATCAAGATCCCATTTTCTTTATCTCTAAAATGACAGGACTGCATGCTATCATGACAACAATAATAGTTAAGATTATCTGGTTTGACATATTATTTATCACTTGTTTATATGGGTATAGGATTTGGGGTTTTGGTTTAAAAAGATTACTTTATTACAAAAATGACTAATATGGAAACAAATATTGAGTGATAATACATGTATTATATATATACATATATATATACATATATATAATCTATAACATCTATAACAAGTAGAATTGCTTATCAGCTCTGGGAGAGGATAATAATTAGGGGTGGGAGAAAAGATAAATCATGTAGCCTTGGAAAAATATTTTAAAATAAATAAAAATTTTAAAAGGATTGTTGGGTTTGGAAAAGGACTTTATTAACATATTAACTCATTCAATGATGAAAGTCAATATTTATATAATAGTTTTGAATTTATAGAGAAATTTCCATACATTATATCAATTGATCCTTAAAACAACACTGTAAGACATATATTACATTAATTTGTGGATTAGGAATTTAAGACTTAGAGACATTAAGGGACTTCCCCTTATCATATAAGTAGTATAGTATGAGAGTCAAGATTTAAACAAAGGTCTGCCTGATTTAATATTTCTCATTGTTGTATCTTTTGCTTTATACTGCCTCAATCTCAAAGGTATCTTACTCATTATGAGTCTTGCACTAAGAAACACAATTAGTTAGTGGACTAAGCTTGGAATTTGACCTTAAAGGACAGTGCTCTCTCTACTATACCACACTATATTAGAAAATAACTTCAAATCCAATCAGGTTTAGCTCCGACGAAGAGAGAGAAAGAAATGCCTCGCATGGCAAGTAGGGAAGTCCATATGGGTTTTAACTACTGGTACCTTATTAACACTAATTTATGATTATGCTTCTGAGAATTCTCCCCAAATTCCCCATTAAGTAGACTTTTCTTTCCCTTGGTATTTACCTAGAAACCATTAGACCTCCTCTAATTTTTATTTGGTATTCCAGCTATTACAGCAATATTAAAAATAAATAAATAAATAAAAATCCCACAGCCTACATTGCTAATACTCAAGCCTTTAAAATAAAGGATTTGCATTTTAATGGGAAATCTGCCTTTCAAGATAAAGATGGAACATATGCCCTGAAGAAAAGTACAGAAATACTCATTATAATTAAGGCCCTTTAACAGTAGACATCTGAAAATTATAAAGTGTAGAATATAACAAATGTATGTGAACTGTGGTCATTTTTATAGGTGACATATTATCATCTTTTCAGTATTGTGATAGATATAAGTGACTTGTAAACACTGTAAGAAATATTCCAAGACCTATTTCATTTTTGAAGAGAAACTTTGGAAGTTGTGTATTGAATATTCAAACACTAAAATAGCATTTTTTCCAATCTTAATTTCAAATGCATTGTATTATCAGCTTCTGCCTGCTTTTCCCATCATTTAATATTATTTCCCTTCACACACTCTCAACTTAAGTCACACTAGCCTGCTAGCTATTTTTCATAAACAACCTTATATCTCCTGGCTTTTTTTTAACAGGTGATCTCCCAATGCTAAAATACCTTCCTTCTAGTTATCCTTCTCTCTTAAAATCCCTTTTGTTGTTGTTCAGTCATTTCTTCTTTAAATGTATCTATCAGTAGCACAATATGTTATTTCCTTCACAAACCCTTACCTGCTATCAACAGTTGTTGGTTCTCTCACTCTTGGAATAATTTTGTGTCATTTGAAATATACTTTGTGTTTATTTATCTTTACATTAAACTCCATCCTACCCCCAAAATAAGCTCCTTGACAATAAAGATTACTCAGTGTGTGTGTGTGTGTGTGTGTGTGTGTGTGTGTGTGTGTGTGTGTGTTTATTCTGAANTGTGTGTGTGTGTGTGTGTGTGTGTGTGTGTGTGTGTGTGTGTGTGTATTTATTCTGAATTCTCTTTTGCTAGCCCAATGCCCTGCATATGGTAAGAGTTTAATAAATATTTCTTACATTTGTTGAACATTTACTTGGATTGCTCTCAGGTGATTCACTGAAATAGAATTTAAAAGAAACTAAAAGGAAAAAAAAAGATATCAAGATATAGTTTAAGAGGCAGAAGGAAAGAAAAGTGAAACAAAATTAAGAGAAATAAAAAAGAGAGTAAGAGGTGACAGAGCAATATGATGGGAATCCTACAAATGACCCAGGAGTTTCAATGTGCCCTTTAAGCCCTTTGAACAGAAATTAAATCATATATTACCTGGACTTTTACAAAGATTTTTCTGTCTTGTCATTTTGCTTTCTATATTGTTTAGCATCTGTGATTAATTAATAATTATACTAGCAAAGGTTATTAATGCTGCTGCACCAAAGTTTCTAATAAACCTTATTAAAAATAATATCAGGGATAATTAAAATTAAAAATTCTCTAATATAGTCAAAAGTAGGTAGCAACGAGTACCTACTATATGTCACTAACAACCCTAAACATTTTTATAATAATATAAACTGCAACTTTTATTCTAAAAGAGTAGCCAACTTTATGCTAGTTATTTCATAGCTTTCTGAGAGCTCATTTGTTTTACCACTACAAAACTGCTAATTAAACTAGCTATGGTCTAGGTCTATAGGACTTGCTAATTATATTCCCAACTCATTTTCTTCTTCCTGGCTTCACCTTGTTTTATTCTTAATTTACACTGTATATAAACAGCATTTAATCTCCAAACCAGAAAGATACTTACAGAGATAAAGTATTTATTGAATGCGACTTGGATCCTTTAACACAATTTATCTTTTTTTTTTTTTTTTAAACCCTTACCTTCAGTCTTGGAGTCAATACTATGTATTGGCTCCAAAGCAGAAGAATGGTAAGGGTAGGCAATGGGGGTCAAGTGACTTGCCCAGGGTCACACAGCTGGGAAGTGACTGAGGCCAGATCTGAACCTAGGACCTCCTGTCTCTAGGCCTGGCTCTCAATCCACTGAGCTACCTAGCTGTCCCCTACAATTTATCTTTTGAAGGAGCTCTTGTTACCTGATTTTTCCCTTCTAACAAACATGCTAGTTAATAAGATTATGCATAGACTACAATGCAAAATTAAGATATTTGCCAAAATGATTGAAATATTTCATTGTAGAAAGACATTACTATCAGATTAAATAAATAACAATATAGAAAGGAATATAGATTCATAGAATGACAGTGTGAAGGGGTCTTGGGCGTCATCTAGTCCAATGCCTTTCTGAACATGTATCTCATATTCTATAAGATACTTGATTCAGTTAGACTTCAAGCTGGAGTGGCTTGGGCACCCAGTGGATATGGTGTGGGATCTGGTGAAGGGAAGACTTGAATTCAAGTCCGACCCCAGACACTAACAATCTGTGTGACCTGCCAAGTTACTAACTTCTCAGTTTCCTCAAATGTAAAATCAGGATAATACCACCCACTGCACACAGTTATTGTGAGGTTCATATGAGATCATTTTTTGTAAAGTTCTTAAAACAGTTCCTAGTATATATTAGGCAGTTAATTAATGCCTGTCATCCTTTTTTCTCTTTAGCTCCAGACCTTTATTTAAAGATCTCCAATGAGAGGAAAGTAGCAGAGGAAATATATTACACTTTCCTTAAACAAATCCTAAATCTACTTATTTTTAACTTCTACTTACTACTCCTAATTCTGTATTCTGAGAGAGAGCATGAAAAGGTTAATCCCCTTTTTGCGTGACAATTGTACTTTAAACACTTGAAGATAACTCTGAAGCCCTCTTAAAGTCTTTTCCAGATGAAACATTCTCACATCACCAATACTTTCCACTAATCCTCATTTGTCAAGAGCTTCAGCTATTCAATGAGATAATATTTGTAAACATTTTGCAAACTTTAATATATGGTATTGATTCTAGTGCTTTTTCTTGTTATCATTATATCTATTAAATATTCATCATTCTTTGTGAATTTCTTTGAATTCTTTCTGATTTCCTTCCCAATACCCCTTCTAATATGTGGAGTCCAGAAATGAACATAATACACTGAGCATGTTCTGACTATGGTAGTGTATATCAGACCAATTACATCAATAATCCGAGGAAGTATATCTCTCTTACTGCAAACTAAGACAGATTCAACTTTCTTAATTGTTATATCTCACTATTAACTCATTAAACTTAAGTTCTACTAAATCATCGAGATTGTTTCCAAATAAACTTCTGCCTGTCATTGACTCCAATACCTTGTATGTGTGCAGAAAATTACTTGAACCCAAGTGGAAGACTGTATTTGTCCCTGTTAAATTTCATCTTTTTTAAAGGTTTGACTCCTTGTTTGAGCCTGTCAATCATTTTGCTGAATGTTGAATCTACCACCCATTGTTCAGGTAATCCATTGTCAGCTCTGTGATCTGCTAATCCACCCTGCTCCATAAGCATACAATTTTAGCAACATAGTGGTTAGCATATGGTCAGAACTTAACATTTATTGATTGATTGATTAACTATATTTAAATAGAGTTGGCATCTAGGAAAGGGAATTGTGATCAGAAGAAGCCAGCATGACAATATCAAGAGCTGTTAACACCAGGTCTTTATGATCAGCATGTGCTTTTTCTAAATGTTAACTAAATCTGCCTTCAATAATACGGTTTAGATTTTTCACCAAACAAGTTCACTGGCTCTTTTGAAAACTATTACATTTGCCACCATCTAAGCCTCCCCCCTATTTCTTCTCCCATTCTCTACAATTTTTCAAAAAGGACTTTGGGTGAAACTCAACAATAATTTATGCCAAGTCTTTATTACCTTGAAATTGTAGTCCATCTGACCTAGTGACTTGAATTCAACAAAAGCAGTTAAGAAATGGTTGACAATTTCCCTACTTATGTTAGGTTTCAATTTTCTTTTAGCCATTTTTGTTCTTTATAGTTCAAAGATTAATCTCAATAAAATCAATGAAATTATTCTTGTTAAAATCAGTCTCCTTATATTGTCATAACTTAGTAAGTGATTTTTTTTCCTGTAAACTTTTAAGATAACAAAAGGCTGGAATTGAAGGAAAACTAAGTTGTCACCAGCACAATTTTTTTCCATTTCAATATGAATAATCATTACACTTACAGAACAGCCAATGTAAAAATATAAAAAAGAACATCTTTCTGCATTCTCACACAGAATGGAAAAAAAGAGAGATTGTACAGCCAATTAAAGTTTGACTGGACTGGTTACAGGCACTGTCAGTACTTGATATAAATGTGCTAAAAATGAGCCCAGTAAGTCTAATAAAGAGAAAACAAAAATGTGCAGTGCCCCCTAGGAACATTTGTTTCCTCCCTGCATCCTTTCTTTTCAACACATTTGTTTCTAGTCTAGTTGAAATGAAGCACATTATAAATAAATACAATAGAACTTTCATTGTATTGAGCTATATTATTACAAGACTAAATATAAAGTGGGTTTGTATGAATCTCTCCATTCAAATTAACAGCTACATAATACAATAATACTTGATCATACTCTAACAGAATAAAAATATTTGTGTGTATGTTTGCATGTGCTTGTCTATTAAATTATAGGTTCCTTACACAGGGGACTTAGTAATTTTTATCTGAATCCTCAGGACACTCAAACAACAATTTTTATATTCTAGGCAGATAATACATATTTACTGCTTTTAATACACATTTACTTAGTGGTTAACATATATAGAACATTGTGTTAGATGCTGGTGAGATATAAAGGTTGAAAAAGTAAAACACAAAATAATAAGTACCACAATATGACATAACCTAAGGCAACCTTAAATGATGTCTCTTATGACCTCTACTAACTCCTCTTATGGGGTCATCAAGAAGAAGCTCTGAGTCAGCCACCAATTTAGCTGCAAATTCTAGTTTCATTTATAAAAACAGAAAGACTACAATGATTCAGTCCTTCCAATATTATATTCACTCCCAAGTCATTAGGCAAAAAGATAATATTTAGAGAACCAATAGCTCAGTAAATGTTAGTGATGTGTCAAGAAATTTATTGCTGAAAAATGGCGAACAACTAATTTGGTAAGAATAAAGGATAACTGAGGGAAAGATCTAAGAGAAGATTCTTCCAATACACTGGGTGGACCTCTTGTGGAAGATTTATGGGAGAATATTGCCAAATATGATGAGAGGTCATTGGAGAGGCAGAACCCTCATCAAGGAGATCATAGGACTATCAACATACTAAAGAACTAAATAAGAAATTCTATAGGAATCAGAATAATATATGATTACACTACTAAATAGTGTAAATGAAGTGCTATTAAAAGAACCAAGGTAGAAAATGGGGCGATTGAAAGTTTCATGGAAAATGCAGCAGCCTTAAAGGAGAAGTAGAATTTCAGTAGGTGACAGATATATAATATATATGTAACATATATATACATACTATATATAATCACAAAGAATTATGAATATGAATGCAATATTACATAGCAAATGAAAAAGAAGGAAGATGTGAAGATGATGCAGGTTTTGTGACTGGAATACAAAGTAAATGATAGTATCTTTGAAAGACAATTTTGGAGGGAAATGTGAGTTCACTTTCATATATGTTGCATGTAAGTTTCTCAGGACTTCTACATGGATATGTGGTTCTGTTGCCCTGAAGAAAAATTAGGACTGGAAAAAGACATTTGAGAATCACATATAAAGGTATAAACATTTTGAGAGTAAATGAGATGACTAAAGGAGAGAGTCCAGATGAAGAAGGGCAGTGAAAGAATCTTTGGAATGTGAATTTTAATTAGTAAGGAAGTAGGATCAGTAAATGAGACAAAGAAAAGAGAAAATAAAATACAACCAGGAGAGTTTTGAATATTGGAAGCCTAGGGAGACCAACATATGTAAGGGAATGCTATCAACAGTGTTAATGCATCAGAAAGATCAAGGATGAGAACTGATAAAATACATCAATTTGGTGTTGAGGAGGTCATTAATATTCTTGTAAAAAAGACTTCTCAGTAAAGTTTAAAAAAGACAAAATAAATTATGTGGAGTTAAATAGTTAGTAGGCAGTGAGGAAATAGAGGTTTTGGCAGACTCTTTTCTAAAAAATTTGGCATTCAAAGTGAGAAAAAAGATGGAATAGTAGCTCTATGAGATTAGAAGGATGGTTTGAAAATTCTTTGAATTTTTAAGTCTAAGGAGTCATGGATACATGTGCAGGTAAAAGGAGATTGAAAATGCCTGAAAGGAGCAGGATACCAAGTCCATCCTATCCTGTACCTTTTGTTCTTTCCTGCCCCAGTTAATTTTATTCAGAAAACACCACACACACACACACACACACACACACACACACACACACACATCCTAAAACTATCAATAGATCAATTTTCTTATCAAGAACTTTCAGTGGTACCTAATTGCTCACAGTAACATGATCAAAATGCCAAATCAGTATTTCTAGGCTCTTTATGATGTTCTCTTACCCTGTCTAATTAAAAATAACTTCTCACTAATCCCTGACAAGAATTTTCTGATCAAGTTAAGCTAGTTTCTTAAGTGTTACCCATATACTACATTCCTTTTCATATTTGGTTCGGCTGTTACCCCAACCTAAAATTCTCTACTTCTTCCCCTTCTGTGAAGAGCCTGCTCTTCCCTTGGTTGGGTCTCTGGAGGTGGGATGGCATGGTGAAGAATGGAGTAAAAATGAGCCAGAGTGCAAGTCAAATTGCAAAAGCTGTTCCTTCTAGTGCCATCTGCTGATTTTCATTTTTATACCCTTTTTTTCTTTATGATCTCATACAGGTTTTGATTTTCCCATACTTTCAAAATCACATATTAACTTTTGAAACATCACAAGATTGGCATTTACTAATTATCTTACTGTAGTTAAACAAAGAAGCAAGCTTGTCAGGAATTATTCATTATGGCCTGGCTTAGTTGGAACTTATTCTTTTCAGCCATCCTTAAGGTACTAGAGCATCAGTTCCTAGCTAAGCACAATAGTTAATTATATTTTAACTAATTATATCATATATATAGTTACGTTATACTATTCATTCTCATCATAAATCAAGGAGATAGTTATGGTAGTTGATTACATCTAATAAGATACAATAATATCAGTCTGGTCCAAATTTTGTTCCCATGCTGTTCTTTCTGCTATAGGGTTAATAAGAATGTAGTTCTGGTAGGGTGATTCTGTGCTAATTTGTCATTGCCTTATTTTCCTTGTGTTTCACTGTTTCTTTGGTCTGTAGGAGTTTGGGAACAAACTCAGGCCATGTATTTTCTTGCTGGGAACTTTAGAAAGTTGCATTAATTCACTAACTGCTGGTTTTTTGCTGGGCTGATTCTAGGGGAAATGTCTATACTCTAGGGGGTTGTACAGGGGTTTACTTTGGGATAGTGGGTAGTCTTTGGCTGTGATTGTTCTTGCCATGAACCTGTATTGTTTTTCTGTGTCTCCTTTGAGCTGGATAAGGATATTGATTGCAATAAGTTCAATACAAGTGAGTGTCACTGTAAAAAGAGTCACATAGGGTAAACTGAGTGTGGAATTTCCATCCTCCTGACAACCTGCTGTGCTGGATTGTCACAGCTTATGAGTAGCCTTGCTAAACATCACAGCCTTGATGGCTTCCGGCACCCTTCTATTGAAATAAATTCTATTTTTGAAGCCTGATGCAAATTCTACATTTCCCACAAAGTTTTCTCCATTTATTTCGACTTAAATGAATCTCACCTCTTTTGAAATCCTCTTGTACTTATCATCCACATGACTCATTTCTTAAATTGCTTTCATCTAATTGTTTCATACATTTCAGGCTTATTACACTAAATAAATTGTGCATTTATTGAGAGGAAAGACCATGTCTTATACTTTTTTCTATCTCCTAGCATATCTACCACAATAAAGAATACACAGAAGATAACCTCTTTCTCTCTGTGTGGCTCTGTCTGTCTACAAATACATCTCTATCTATCACTATCCATAACTTGGTTGACTGGAAGATACATTAATTCCCTTATATAATACAGTTAATTAGCCCAAGAGGTAAATGCTAGATCTATCAGTATACATATGTTGAGATCATAGGCTCTAGATTTAAACAGTGGATATGGTAGAAATAGCACTCCATCTATATAAAGTTTGAATTAGATAATTAGAAAGTTTCATTCACTCTAAAGCTATACTCTGATGAACTTCTCCTCTCTCTTGCTATTTCCTTCAACAAGTTGGGAAACAAGTCTAGAACAGAGGAAAAAATGTAACAAACGGTCTAATCAAACTTCACAGGGCCATATTTTTTTTTCTGGCACCAATCTCAGGAGATAAACTTTGATCTCTTGATGTTAATGCCTTCACATTACAGAAATGGAATCATAATATTCATTCTATCATTGACTCTTCAGTGTTTTTCAAATTACCTCGAACTAAAAAAGTGGTTGGATTTAAACTTAGGTGTAGCTTTTACACTAGTTACCTTTAGTGCTCTTGTAGGGAGTCAATGTCATCATTCTCTATAATTTACAAAATGAAAACTACGGAGGGAAATGAAGACAGAGAAAGGAGAGAGAGCTGACACATGATGATTTGAATAAGGCCTCTCATGTCCCTAGGCAGAAGAATTACGTTAACATCACTATGTACTTTTTAGGGGAAAAAAAGACTGCTAGGGAGAAAATTCATTGAAATGCATTAAATTTTGAACACATACAAAAGAAAAGCTAAATATTACAGCATTATTCAAAGAGAAATAAAGTTCAGCCAAGGCAGAACTAGACATGCATGTCCATTCAGATAAAATGACTATTAAAATACATAGATAAGAGACAAATATTAATGATTGCCATTCTCTTCCTGTAATGCATATGTGAGGGTAAGAAGTAAGAACTAGGTGCAGAAATCAGAACACTGGTACCCTGAGCACAGATTCTGACAAAGGATGCATATGGGGTTTTTTTTCAGCAAGAGACCCATTTGCACTGCTTACTGTCTCTTGTCAGAGAGCACTCCTCCAAGCAACAATCTTGTAGTCACTGGTACTACTTGGATCCCTGAGGACCCCAAACACCACCTAGTCTAGGAACAATTTTTCATGGATAACAACAATCAATCAAAATAACAACTTACATGTTTATAGCACTTGAAGTTGTTGAAATACTGCCTCGTTTGAGACAAGTATTATTACTTTCATTTTAGAGATGAGTTCAAAAGACTTGGACAGTTGAGGAAACTAAGATTTAGAGAGGTCTAATTGGTAGCAGGCTGTTGAATGGAGTAATTACGAAAGAAATTCTGAAGTCAATAATGGCTCTGACTGATAGCACATCTTAAAATGAATCAGTGAATCACTGAGAAGACCTGGGATAGGGAAGTGGAGAGATAAAAGTAGAAATGATAGCTATTTTCAAGAATTTACAAAGGTAAATTTACAAAGGTAAATGTGGAAGAGAGATTAGATTTGTTTCACTTGATAATTCAGAGGACAACACTAGGAGCAAAGAGTAAAAACTGTGAAGAAGCAGAAGACAAAGAAAATTGCCTAACAATTAACACTATTCTTTACCCAAAGTCAACAACCAAGGATTCCTGTTCATGTGTGGGTTAGATTACATAGTCAAAGGCTTCTAGGTTCTTTTGAATCACTTAATTCTATGAATGGCAGGACCTTTCTCCGAATGTTCCATTATTTTTCTTACCTTGAAAATGTCAACTCCTTCCTGGTAGACCACAAGCCTTTTTATTTTACCTTTTTGTTAGTATGAAGACATATTATTATGTGGCAAAATAGAAGAAAGTCGCCCATTGATAGAAGGAAGAATTAGCACCAGCAGAGTGTAAGGAAGATAAGAAGAGGAACAGAATCAGTGAGCCCAGATGAAGAAACCACCAGGCAATTAATAATGTACCCAGAAGGAAGAATGAGAATATGTTCTAAGAAAAGATGGGACACAAAAGACTTGAAATACCAGAGTCATGTTAGACATGTGATATATATGCCTCATTAGTAGTTTGCTCTAAGTATGGCCCCATTCTTCTCATTGATGCTATAACTATCTGTGGGAAGATATATTTAGATTTTTAAGAATGATTTCTAGCTATCGTTCTTACTGTCATCTTATTATTTTTAAATCGTTATTTTATAATGCCAATGTTGTTGTTTTTATTGTGTTCAGTTGTTTCCAACTCTTTGTGATTGCATTTGGGGATTTATTGTCAAACATACTGGAATGGTTTTCCATTTTTTCTCCAGATTATTATACAATTGAGGAAACTGGGGCAAACAGAGTTAAGTAACTTGCCTAGAGTCACATAGCTAGTAAGTGTCTGAAGCCATATTTGTATTAAGGAAGGAAATACTTACTGATTCCAGGCCTGGTACTATATCTACTGTGCCATATATATTGACTATGACAAATCGTTAAATCTCAGTTCATCATCGGACTGATCAAGTAACATTTTGATGGTAACTTATCTACATACTTGCCCATAATTTAAAATTTCCATGAGATGATTAATAAGTATTTTAATTCTGTAGCTTAATAAATGCATATACAAGTTTTGAAATAAAGATCTGTGAATATGACTTGTTGAGTAGAATCAGTGAAGATGTGCCACATCCAAAACTAAGAGATTCTATGTTCACAAAATTAGTGGAATATGTATAAGAGTAGTATTTGTTGTAAGATTATAGATATTGAGATAAAAGTGTCATTATATATCATTTACCAAACCTCCCACAGTAAATGAAAGCACATTAAACTCTGAAGAGAGTGAAAAGAAGGCTCATATAAGTCAAATGGTTATCAAAGATCACAGTATGTTTCAGAACTTAAGTTTGAAGCCAGGGCCTAGGTCAAGAAATCTAGTGCTATTACCAGTGTCCTGCACTGCCAAAATAAAAATCTTGTTAACAAAATGATTTGACAATGTTCACACATATAAGAACCATATTTTGTATTTAATCCAATTCTTCCCTGATTCTGAGTCTACCCTGTTCCTTCTTCTATAATGACTATTAATATATTTTTAGCTGATGTTCTATGTTGCATTCTATTTAAACATATAGTCTGAAATGTCTACATACAGAGTCCAAAGTTTAGGCAATGATCAAGAGGAATTAGATGTTATAAGGCAATAGGATCAAATCTGACCACATAAACATCACAGCACTAATTGGGATAAAAATCATGACTGAACTATGTCTCTGAGTGCATTCAAAAGAAAAAAAGATGGGTAAAGGAGGTAGTAGTACATATTAAGAAGGTATGCTCAAGAAAATCTGGGAACCCTAAAGGAGAAACATTACAAAAGACAGATTGAATGGAGGTCAAAAGTGGGAGAAACAAGAAGTAATTTTCACATATTACTATACTACAGACCACCCGGTCAGAGAAAGGAAATAGAAGAATTTGAGAAACAGATTTCAAGCCTGGCACAACAGCATGATATGTTAGTGACGGGGGACTTCAATTTTCCAGATATCTGCCAGATTTCTCTTTTGAATTAAAGGAGAGCAGTTGACAAGTTCTTGATTTAACTTAGTGAAAATATAATCCTTCAAAAAATGGAGGAAGCAGTGACTGGAAATTCTATTTTAGAACTGAATTCTCACTGTCAATGGGGAAATGCTTGCTGAGGTGGAAGTGATGGCAACCTTTGGGAAAAGTGTCTGCTCCACTATAGATTTTTCGAAAGAGAAAAAGAAGTCTGCACATAATCTGAATGAACCTTAGATTTTAAGAAAACAGATTTCAAACGTTCAAATGAAAAATAGGTAGGCCTATTTCAGGCAGATAGAAAAATGAAAACTGACAGAAAAAGCAATGCTACTAACCTCTTGTTTTTGTTTCTGTTTCAAGGTAACATGGGAAACAATAAAATGGTTAATGAGTGGTAAACAAGAAGACTGCAAGAGAACCTTCAAATGTCTTTCATGAATTCAAGTTACCCAGTCCATAGAAATCATATCCTTAGATCTTAAAAGAACTGGTAAAGGGGTCTGCTGAACCACTGTCAGTGATATCTGAAAGAATGTGGAAAAGAGAAGGGATGCTTTAAAATTGGAGAAGGGCAAATATTTGCTAATAAAAAGAATAGAGTGTGTAAACCACAGACCAGTGAACTTGACTATAATCCATGGAAAAGTCAAGAACAATGGTTGTGTGAACATATACAAGTAAAACAATGATTTAAAAAAAGAGAGCATGATCACTAGATGGGGGAATGCTGTCATTGAACTATATTTTAAACAAACTTGATCAAGACTCTCATACAATCTTATTGAGAAGATGGAGAGAGATAGATTAAATAATAACATGATGAGATTGGATTTCAAAATGGAATAATGGCTGGACTTAAAATTGTAGCAATCAATGGTTAACATTGACTTGGCTGGAGGTCTCCAGGGTAGTACTCCTGGAATTTGAATCTGACACAGAATGTGTGCGCTTTTTACATAATTCTGTTTTTAGGTAGCTTCATCTTCATACGTTGTGTCATTTCTGGCATTTTCTTATTCAAGTGTCCTACGTTATAATAATATTCTAACATATATAAGTGAATTAGAAGACCCTTTCTTTTTTTTTCTTACTTCACTATTTTCCAGAATTCATTTTTTTGTTCCCTATCACCTGTATTTTTTCCTCACTAACTTCCAAGAATAAAAAGAGTTAAACTAAGAAAGAAAAATGAAATTCAGAGTAAGAATGGCATATTTTAGTCAGGCTGCACAATTTCTCAGCCTGATTGTGAAGAGTGTAAGTTATGTATAGATTGAAAGTTATGGGCAGATAGAATTTAATAGAATAGTTTGAAATTATGTATTTTATAGTTTTGCAATGAAGAAAATTAACCTGTTACATATCTATAAGCTACAATCCTAGCCCCATGAAATTGCTCTGTAAATTCATACTGTGACCTAAAAACACCCCTGAAAGCACATTGGGAAGGACATGCCCTATAGAGTATAGGCCATTAGGATCATTGTTGCCTCTAAAAAGAAACATAACTTTCCATGGTATTACACAACCCACACTTATATAGTGTGAAAGGTACACTTTGTTGTTATAAGATGGAACATAAATTAACTTCTACTAACCTTTTCTTATACTTCAAATGACATTTTTCCAGATTTTTCAGATGGACTCAGCACTAATGAATGGTTCCTTTGAGATGCTTGTAATATTGAAAGATTGGTCTACTAGGCTCCCTGTACTTGGGAGAGTTAACAAAATGGAAAGGGAAATTAACATTCTGCAGGAAAAGTCTACAATAAAGATTTCTATAAGGCCTTTTTGATTCAAGTACTTGAAATTCTCTTTTGAGGAATAAAATAAGATTGCATCTATGTCATCTACTTAATCATATTATTCCTTC
Source organism: Gracilinanus agilis (assembly GCF_016433145.1). Lineage (NCBI taxonomy): Eukaryota > Metazoa > Chordata > Mammalia > Didelphimorphia > Didelphidae > Gracilinanus > Gracilinanus agilis. Next base: position 135,065,678 of record NC_058131.1, on the reverse strand, counting down.
TATGTCACCCAGAATTTCTTGATTAGGAAAAAAGGAGATTCTAATTTAATTTGTGTGCCATGTAAAGAACATTTCCAAAGGATTATAAAAAGACCATTTTCCAAGAAAAGAAGTATCAATGCTGGAAAAGTTGTGTGCGTGTGTGCATGTGTTTGTGTGCATGTGTGTATAAGTGTTTTTTAAAGGGTATCACTTATACTAATGCCTTTGTCATAAAAGCTATGAATGCTTTTGCAAGGCAGAGGAGGAGAAAACTGTAGCTTAGTGGGTGGTCAAATAGCTTTGCCTCTATGTATTTGAATCTTCTCTCTTTGCAAATTTTAGGCTCCTGATTCTTTTTCCCTTGTTCACTGAATGTAAGTGTATCCATTCTAACACACCACACTAAAAAGGGACAATGAAACTGAGCTTACAAAATCCTACCCCACTTAGTTCTTAAATCCTTATTTCTTTTTTTGTATTGAAGAAAAAAAATAAAAACAATTACATATAAGAACCAAGAAAAACTTGGAAATTTATTAAGGCAAACATGATGAATGAAGTTTCCTTAGTTGCTATAATTAAAGTAGTAAATTATATTATCTAGATTGTTGTTCTGAAAACTATCACAAAACCTATATTTGAAGACAAGTAGCTAAAACTCACTTTGATCAATCATAGGTCATTGTGGTAAATGGAATAGATATGAAAATATGTCATTAGAATTTGAAGAAACATATCTCGTCAAAAGTTGCAGTGTTCATGAAATGTTTGTTTTCTCCACAAGGATATATTTTTCTATGAGATTATGCAAATAAAATCCACTAATAGCGAAAGAAAGGGAATATGGAATGAAATCCACTAAATGGAGAAAGAAAGAAAGAAAGAAAGAAAGAAAGAAAGAAAGAAAGAAAGAAAGAAAGAAAGNCCTGTGCAAGCAAAACTATATGCTTTCCTTTGCCTTGGCAAAATATTTATAATACACTAAACAGCATTCTAAAAGTGTATGTCTGTTTATATTGTTGACCAAGTACAGCTGAATAGTAGAAAGTTGCTTATTAAGTAACCCACACATCTTATTTTGGTTCTAATGTGAAGCTAATATGTGTAGATCAACATGGGAAAAATTTTAAAAAAATAGCAATGACTGAAAACCTTTGGGCAAAACACTGCATATGAGGCCAAGTTGTTTATACATTCATTGTGGGAAAAAAGGAAGGAAGGAAGGAAGGAAGGAAGGAAGGAAGGAAGGAAGGAAGGAAGGAAGGAAGGAAGGAAGGAAGGAAGGAAGGAAGGAAGGAAGGAAAAAAGGGTTCTATTCTATTCTTCACGTATTCAACTTTGCCAACAAAAAAAGGCAGATTACATTTTCTAGTAAATTTCTCAACTCTATTAAAGGTGGTGAGAAAATAAAAGACAAGACAAGTCTGTTCCTAGTCTATTTACTCTCATTTCAGAAATAATTCTAATGCTATCAAATTGTTTCCTAACCCACATTATATGAGAAGGAAAATAAAAAGGAAGAGTTTCCTATAGAAAGAAGGGAGGATGCATAGGGGAGAAGTGACAGTTGACTGCTCAATAGCAAGGAAAAATGCAGAAAAAGAAAACATTTAAAAAATCAGACACAATAACTTGGAAAGCTGAACAGCCCAGAATCACTTAGTATAGAAACAAAAGGCCTGTATACATCTAAAGAATCCACCAACATCAAAGTAGTACAAAATGATAGCATGTATCAGTACATATATCAACAATGACGATTCATTCTAGTTAACCACTTTATCAGAAACTTTATTATCTGAAGTAGAAGACTTAAAGAAGCATTCTAGACCTTAGCCTCCCTTTCTCTCAAGTTAGCCTATTTCCCCCTAAGCTTTCTCATTCCTAAGAGAACTTTCCTCAAATCCTTCCAAATTCAAATTTAATTAATCAATAATTAGTAAGTAGGACTTTTGAGATTACTAAATCCAATTATCTTGCAAATAAGGTATCATTATGAATAGTATTAACAATAATAAACGTCATCAAGAAAAAAATTATGTCTAGTTCGTATTCTATTTTAAAAGATAAGAAAGAGTCCTATGTCATGAAAGGCATAAAAAGAATTTCCCATAAAAATAGATTAGGATTAAAAAAACTTTGTTCCTAAATATTTTTTATTGATCTCAATAAATGCCCTTTTTGATTCATACTATTTCCAAAAGAATTAAGTCTGAAAGGCATGTAGTTCCACTAGGACCTCTTGGGTGGAGAAAAGAACTGAAGGACCTATTTGACAAAGGATAACTAATTCCAAAATGTGACAAAAGATTTAACTCCTAAGGCAGTATTATATTATGGAAAGAGTACAGGATACAGGAAAGAGTACAAAATAAGAGAATCTAGTTTCAAATCCTGTTGCTGCCACTTAACTACTAGTGTGGCATTGAGCAAATCATTCAAATTCTCTGGGCTACAGTTTCTTCAACTGTAAAATGAGGGGGTTGACCTAGATTGTCTCTGAGGTCCCTTTCAGTCCTAATCTAAGATCCTTTGATCTTCTGAGTACTTTTCCAGCTCTGAATCTATGATCCTATGATCTTACTTTATATGACTTGAAATCGAGAATAGTATACTTAGAAGATAATTGAATGTAGGGACACTAAACTTAATTCCTCTAATCTGTTTATTTCTATCTGGAGAGAGAGAGAGAGAGAGAGAGAGAGAGAGAGAGAGAGAGAGAGACAGAGAGACAGAGAGACAGAGAGAGACGGAGAGAGAGACAGAGAGAGAGAGATACAGAGAGAGAGACAGAGAGAGACAGAGAGAGACAGAGAGAGACTGAGACAGAGACAGAGACAGACAGAGATTATAACATATGATAATGATTTTAAGCAGGTAAAAATGGCTTTTTTAATTTGATTCATTGATACTATGCATCCTATTATTTTCCCTCCAATTGTGCTTTGGCCCTCTTTGGAATTTTTACTGTGGACATAGCTCTCAGATACTCTGTGGTTCAAACTTTAACAAATTTATCTCTCTCTGTCTCTCTGTCTCTCTGTCTCTCTCTGTATCTCTGTCTCTGTCTGTCTTTGTCTCTGTCTGTCTTTGTCTCTCTCTCTCCTTCTCTTTCTCTCTCTCCCCCTATCCTATCCCACCTTCTCTTTGTCTCTCCCCTTCTCTCTCTTCTCCCCTCTCTTTGTCTCTGTCTCTCAATTTCTCCCCTTTTCCCCTATCCCAATTAAGCTCCATTTGATTTCAGGATTGCTGCTATCCTAATGTTTTTTTTTTAATGAGATGCCCTGATTGAATAGCATATTTTGTCATATATGCTATTTCCAAAGCATACTAAATCCAAAACTTTTCTATGTATGCTATGTCACATATGATACATCTTGGTCAGAGTAGAAAGGACAAGTGATCTTGGAAAAAAAGGGACAGCAAGGAGTTTCATTTCACTGCAAAACATTGTCTATTAGACAAGAGGACTAATCTATGTGTTGAGGATAAAGACACTATAAAAATGAAGTTGGTTTTCCTTATCTATGTAAAAATGTAAGTACAAAAATGTATTCAATAACTATAGAGTGTCCTTATAAATCAGCACACCATTAGCAAGAAGCTGACATCATGATATAAACTCGAAACACCAAAATGATATAAACTCAAAACAACAGCCTTTCTGGAAATGAATGAGAATACAACTATGGAAAGGGACATACATTTTATCATAAGAATATTTCTCCTTTTACATTTTTATTGAGAAAGCAATACCATGAAGGAATTGCATATTTGAGAGGAAGAAAATTAACACAAGGAATGGAAAATAGCAAGAACTTAAGTAAATTATGATACTGAAAAAAAAAAACTGAAAGGTCTAAGGTTGTAAGAACTCAGTAGCCCCCTAAAATGAGAGAGTTTGTTACTTCTTACATTCATATAGTTGGACCATACGCTATATCAAAGAACTTTTGGACTGTGTTATTAGATTATATCCCCAAATGGGCCTCCAGAACTGCTCCCACATCATCTACATTTTTGAAAATTGTGCACATGGGTAGGCAAGCAATTACTAATTTTGCAATCGAAATGGACTGCTAGATGTTGGGAGGAAGGGTTCAACATTTATAAAGTATTCTTTGGAGATAAAACTCTATAGAAACTGAATAAGTAAATAAATAGATAATGACTGAATTAAACAGTAAGCTACCAGGAATTTGTCCCAAACTAAACATTATTAAATAAGCAGAAGTTAAAATGGTAAAATGGTCAAAGAATGCTGGCAATGTTTCAAAGTTACTTATATTATATTGGGGTCTTGGTATGTTTTCATTTTTTAGTTTTGTTTTTCTGCAAATTAAAACATTAGCTTTAAGCATATTTGTTAGGAAAGTATTGCCAGATGTTACCACAGTACAATTTTCAGTTCCTCAGTACTATAATGAACATTACCAGCGATATATCTATTCCATGCTGACTTCAAGCAAGAGTCTACAAAAAGAAAAGTATGGCCATGAAAAGGGATGTTGCTGGAAATAAAAAAACAAAGGAGATATCCTTTTGTGCAAACAAGGGAATATACCTTGATGTGGCTCAGAGTATACATTCTTATATGAGCAAAGTAACATCAAGTAAAGTCATTTTCCAATAAGAAGGATCATGAATTTGAAAATATAATAAATGACCAATTATATAGACAAGTTGAAGAGTAAGCTACTCTAGTTAATTCAATAAAAAGTTTCCAGAACTATTGAAATACATAACATTTACATATATGTGCTTATATGTATATGTATATACATATATATATGGATTATATTCAATATACTTAACACCAGAAGGCTAAATATGCTTAACAACAGAATTACAATAATTCACATTCATCGATATATTAATGATGGCAATGTATTCTTTCTACATAATCTTATTTGAGGTTGATACCAACCCTATCCAGTAGATTATATTTTTAGTATTTAATATTTAATACATTTAAGACAGAAATGGAAGATCAGTTTAGAGAAACTAAATAAGAGAGACTTGCCCAGGATCAGAAAAACAGGAAAAAATTGAACCTAGTTCTTCCTGACTCCAAATCAGTACAACATTCAGTTAACTACAAAATCATGTTGGTGTCAGAGAACTGAAATCCAAAGTATGAACTGACTGCTACCATATTAGTACTGGAATCTTAGGCCAATCATTTACCCTGTCTTAGTATCAATGTTTTGTCTGTAATATAATAGCATCAAACTAAGTTATTTCTAATATATTTCAGCTTTAAATTCTATGATCAAATGATGATAATAACTTCAAAGTTTACAAAGTGCTTTCCTTACACTATACCATTGCATTAAATAATGAGAATATTATTATCTCCATTTTGTAAATTAGGAAGTTAACACATGTTACCAGTGATATACTACAAATAAGCGATATTATCATGATTTTAACTCTGGTTTTCTAAGTCTAAAATTCTTTCCATTATATTAATCTGATTTTCTTGAATGTAACTTAATTTTTATTTAAGTTCTTAAAAAATTTATGTTTTGGAAATGATATTTAGGATCATCATTAGGAATGTCATCACCTACAATATTATTATGTATATAGATAGTATAGGAGGTTGTCTGATTTTTTTTTAATTTTGCAATATTTATTGGCTTACTTATCACTAAACTATTAAAAATTATTTTGCAGAATCCTTATACTTTTTAAAGTTTGTAATTTATTTGAATGCTGAGTAAATGAATTTGTCATATATATATTCACAAATATTTGAAAATTGCATCTGAAATATAACACATAGTCTTTGTACACAATTATGCAAGTATTATGAGTTAACCAAAGTTTTAAAAGATTGAGTTCAATTCAATAATAAACTTTTTGTATTCCATTCTCCTGAAGGCAAATAAAACCCTTTATTGAACATTCCATTGGCCAACTGGTTTTAAAAATATAAATACAGAAAAACATTATTTTCTTTGTACAAAATTAGGGTGAAAGTTGAATATCTATTCTAATTGAAATTCTTCATGTTGAAATAAATCATTTAAAAAATTGAACATAAATGTATGTATATGTATACTACTCTAATTTCTAATATGTATAAAATAGAAAAAATCTCATGTAATTTGATACATTTTAAAATAGTATCTAGAATGTTAAAAAAATAACAAACAACCTAATTTATTAACAAACTCATAGCTGTGTGAACATTCAGGTTAAGTTTATAGGCTTTTTGCATTTTTTCCATTCAACCCACTCCTAAAATAGTGTCTATTTTGGTTACCTGGCTTTTATCTTCTTAGCTAGGCTCCCAATATTGAATTGAGTTAGACTTCTCAGACTGGATTAGCTGGATTTAGCTGTTATTTAAATTTTTTTTAAGTTCCCCTCTAATCAAGTAGCTTTGAAAAATACCATTCATAGGCAAGCGAATTCTGTTCCCTGGCAAGCAGCTTCAATTATCTTATTATCCTTTTGTTCAGTAGCTTTACAAAATTAATGACATGAAACATTCATTCTTTTTTTTTCTTTTCCAATCCTTTTTTCTTCTTCTTATGGCATCAGGTTCCTTCTGGTTCCTTTAAGCCTGAATTTCCCCTAATCACCTGAAACCTGCTAGTCCACTTCTTGAGCATCCATAGATGGATGTCTACTTCTGGAAGCTCAAGTCAACAATGCTACTACTATCAGGCCTGTTACATTAATCCTCATCTCTTTATCAAGCTTCTATATTATTATAACTAGGCAAAGATATGTGAAAAAAGATTGTGAAAGTTAAGATCAGAAAGGGTGGTGAGAATTTTAAATTTATGAGAGTAGGTTATGCAGAAAGAGTGGCTACTCTGATCAAACATATTTTATCAAGTCAAAGTAAACTTTTATTTAAAAAAATTAATAAAATACAGCCTATGATCAAGTTATTCATCACAATATGCAATTATTTTTTGTTTCAATCTTGAAAATACTAAAATCCAGTATTAAAAATACATTCCCCCTTTGTGATTGTAAAAATGTCAGTCTGCTATAATAGAATCTGCAACTATCAAGGACAGTAAAGATTGGATGTCAAGTGTCTGTGGTTATAGCTTCCCAGGATGAAGGTGTGTAATTGTTTGCATTGGCAGGTGACTGAATTAAAACTGTCAGAAAAGAGTCCATCACCTGGAAGTTGATAACAGATGGTGAAGGGTAGAGTTTTGGCTTTAAGCTGAACTAGAGAGTAAGAGAAAAAGTAAAAAAAAAAAGCAAAGACCGAGAAATTCACATATCCTTCCAATTGAGAGAGAGTAGAATAATACCACACTGATGAAACTTCAAGGTGTGGTAGGAAGAATTGTGAGATGTTGAAAATACCTGCTACAGGAGTGATATACTCCTCCCTGTAATTGGGAAACTATTTAGAAAGAGCATATATATTCTCTTTGATAAGGGATGAGGAACCAACTTAAGTTTAAGGTTTATATGAATTGATATAAGTTATTGTGTTTAATTCATTAGTAATTCTTGTTCTTTTAAAAATTTTCCTTCATTTGTATATTCACCTTTCACTTTCCTTGAACTCTTTTAGAATTTAACTCTTTTAGAGCTCCAACTGAATGGTAACAAAGGTATAAATTATATACTTCCCCAAAGTATATTTACATTCTAACTAAAAAGACTGGGGGATTCCCAAACTGAATTCAAATTGAACAAATACTTATTAAAAAACCTATTATGGAACTCCCTATCTGATGGATTCTCCAGGAAAAACTTGGAAACAATATAGCAGAAATAGGGCACAGACCAATGCCTGATGGTATATAACAAGGTAAAGTCAAAATGGATACATGATGTAAAAATGAGGGTGTTAACACAAACAAATTAGGTAAAGCACAACATAATTGCCTGTCAGATCTATGAATAAGGTAAGAATTTAGGTCAAAACAAGACAGAGAATATTTTAGGTAAAATAGTAACAGGAAATTTTCAAATGAAGAAATTAAAACTATCTTTAGTCATATAAAAATGCTCTAATCTCTATTGTTTAGAGAAACAGAAACTAAACAACTCTGATGTGCCACCTCACATCTATCATATCATATTGGTTAACATAATAAAATGAAGATGATAAAAGGTTGGAGGGGATGTGTAAAATTAAGGACTCTAATACACTGCTGGTGGTCCTGTGAACTATGACAGTCACTCTGGAGAGCATTCTAAAACCCTGCCCAAAGGGACATCAAACTGCATAACATTTGACCAAGCAATACTAAAGATATCAAAATAACTAGAAACTGAAGGGATGTGCATCAATAGGGGAATAGTTGAAAAAGTCATTGTATATTCTTCTAATGGAATATTATTGTGCCATAAGGAATGAAATAGAAGGTGATCACAAAGAAAAACCCAGGAAAAACTTCTATGAAATGATCCAGTGAAGTGAGCATAACCATAAGAATGTTCTATACAGTAATAACAATAATGTATTATCAATGGTGAATGACTTATCTTTTATCAAGTAGGCAAGGATCCAGGAAAATTCCAAGAGATTCATGACAAAAAATGATATCCAAAAACATAGAAGAAATAAACAGGGACTGGTTGCAAACTGAAACACATTGTTCTGTACTTTATTTCCTCCATGAATTTATCTTGTGAAAGCAATATGTGTCTTCTTTTGCAACATAATAGACATGGATATATGTATTTTATGAAAATATAAGTACAACCTACATCATATTTCTTGCCTTTTGGGAGAGGTAGGAAGAGTAGAAGAGAGAGAACATAGATTACAAAATGATAGAAAACAAATAATGAAAAATTAAATTTATTATATTTTTCTTTAAAAAAATCTGTTATGGACAAGTACTATGCTTGACTTTGGAGTTGATAGGCAAAAGTAAAATCATCTTTGATATTAAGGACTTCATTTTTTTGCTGGGTGTGTGAGAGGGAATACAGCCAGTACACAGATAAGTAAATAGAAAGAATGTAGAATTTAAGTTCAAAAGGGAAAAAATATTAACAACTTGGAGGATTAAGAAAGATCTAGCATAATATCCAGTCCCTGAGTTTCGCTTTGAAATAACTTAAGGAAGCTTCCTTTATGGTTAGAGTCAAAATGGGATGCATTAAGATATGGAAGGCTACCTCTACAAAAATGAGAAAATGGATTGAGCTGCTTTCAGAAGTATAAAAAAATGAAACCAATAAGCTAGCTACATTGAAGGTCTTTTTTCTTTTAATTGCACATTTCTGAGTAACATACACCTGAGTACATATAGGCATAATAGTGTAAGATTAAAATTAAATATTCAAATCCTGCAAGCATTATTTTTATAAGATTTATTAATAATAATAACTTGAAGTAAAGGGAAGAAAAGTGAGAAGGAGAAAAAGAGCATTTTTCTAGCCATATTAGCAGGGGAAATAGACCCCGAAGGCATGGTTACAGAAACTTTTAACAACCCAAGGTAAAAACATAAGTGAGGATGCAGAGGAAAGGAATTCTGGGGAACATAGTCCTGGGGCACAAAATTCCAACTACACAATAGTAAAGCTCTAGGATAAATGTATCATTAATAAATATCATGCTATACTTAAAGAAAAGAAAAATACACAGAAAGCCAATGATATTCTTTTCATAAGTATATAACCTTCCTAGTGGCCCTAAAGTGGTAGAAGTAAAACATGTATTTACATATTTCATATGAAAGAAAGGGGTGATATATGAAAAAAATATAAAGGAAGGTGGCCTAGCAGTATCATACCTTAAACTGTACTATAAAGCAGTAATCATCAAAACAACATGGTACTGACTAAGAGAAAGAAGGGAGGATCAGTGAAATAGACTTGGGGTAAGTGCCCTCAGCAAGACAGTCTATGATAAACTCAAAGAACCCAGCTTTTGGGACAAAAACCCACTAATTGACAAAAACTGCTGTGAAAATTGGAAAACCATATGGGAGAGATTGGGTCTAGATCAACATCTCACACCCTATACCAAGATAAATTCAGAATGGGTGAATGACTTGAATATAAAGAAGGAAACTATAAGTAAATTAGGTGAGCACAGAATAGTATACTTGTCAGATCTCTGGGAAAGGAAAGATTTTAAAACCAAGCAAGAGTTAGAAAAAATTACATGTAAAATAAATAATTTTGATTACATTAAACTAAAAAGTTTTTGTACAAACAAAACCACTGCTACCAAAATTCAAAGGGAAGCAACAAATTGGGAAAAATTCTTTATAGCAAAAAACTCTAACAAAAGTCTAATTACTCAAATATATAAGGAGCTAAATCAAAAGTACAAAAAAATCAAGCCATTCCCCAATTGATAAATGCATAGGCAATTTTCAGATAAAGAAATTAAAACTATCAACAAACTCATGAAAAAAGTGTTCTAAATCTCTAGTAATTAGAGAAATGCAAATCAAAACAACTCTGAGGTACCACCTCACACCTAGGAGATTAGCTAACATGATAACAAAGGAAAGTTGTGAATGTTATAGGAGGTATGGCAAAATTGGGTCATTAATGCATTGCTGGTGGAGTTGTGAATTGATCCAACCATTCCGGATGGCAATTTGAAACTATGCCCAAAGGGCTTTCAAAGACTATCTGCCTTTTGATCCAGCCATAGCAGTGCTTGGTTTATACCCCAAAGATATAATAAGGAAAAAGACTTGTACAAAAATATTTATAGCCACGCTCTTTGTGGTGGCAAAAATTGGAAAACAAGGCACTGTCCTTCGATTGGGGAATGGCTGAACAAATTGTGGTCTGTTGGTGATGGAATACTATTGTGCTCAAAGGAATAAAGAACTGGATGAATTCCATTTGAACTGGAATGACTTCCAGGAATTGATGCAGAGTGAAAGGAGCAGATCCAGGAGAACATTGTACACAGAGACTGATACACTGTGGTACAATCAAACATAATGGACTTCTCTACTAGCAGCAATGCAAGGATGCAGAGCAAGGCTGAGAGACTTATGAGAAAGAAAACTAGCTACATTCAGAGGAAGAACTGTGGGAGTAGAAACACAGAAGAAAATCAATTGCTTGAACACATGGGCTGATGGGGATATTATTGGGGATGTAGACACTAAATGATAACTCTAGTCCAACTATCAATAATATGGAATTAGGTCTTAATCAGTGATACATGTAAAATCCAGTGGAATTGTGCTTTGGCTAGAGGGGGTTGGAGGGTTTGGGGGAGAGGAAAAGAATATGAAACATGTAACTATGAGAAAATATTCAAAATTAAAATTAAAAAAAAGAATCGATGTCTCTCCTTCTTAATGTGCCTCTCAATACTGGTATCACTTTAGCTGATGAGCACAGCATACTTTGCTGTCAGAGCCCCTAGGGCCAGGGACACATATGGGAATCATAGGCAAACAAGACTTTTGTGAGGCATTCTTTCCAGGAGTTAAAAAGTAGATGGTAGGATCTAGTAATAAGTCCAATTGGCAGCCACATGTAATTTGTTCCTGTTGAGCTGTTCCTTTTCTTGAAAAAAGCATAAACTTCCCAAAATACTTCCTAGCTACCAAAGCTACAGTAGACACAGCCCAAGGACATGAAGAAACAAGAAAAGTATGGGTGGTTATAGTGGCCCACACAGTTGTTCAGATGTAATGATGTTATATTTTAACATATATCTCTTATACATTCTGGTGTGTTGTTCAAGCTGATTTGGGATAAATGCATTTCTTCCATAGAGATATAGTAGCAAGGTCAGTATTACCGGAGGTAGAAATGCAGGAGGTGTGATTAGTGACCTTTATTATATGGATCTGAATCTCATACTACTTTCTTTCATAATTTGCACATTCCTGCTAAAATGTACTATTCCACATTTCCCATTCCTGTCCTCCACTCTCTGTGTCTATGCTTATTCAGTCTGCTTATTTGTATTAGACCCCTACTCCCTAACTGAAAGAAATGAATTATTGCCTTTTCCCTGAAGACTTGACTGACTTTTAACACTACAAGTTGAAAATATTATCTTCTTCCTCAAATCGCCAGTATCATTTTGCTTGAAGCACTCCTTTGTAACTTGTGATAATATTTATTGATTCATATTTATTTAATTTTATTTAAGATCAGAAGTAAATTAAATAATTGGTTTCATATTTATATTTATATCCCCAGTGTCTTATAAGTACCTTGGCCATAGTGAGTATTAACAAATATATGTATAGGTTGAAGGCATTAGGGAATTTAATGCTAGGGGAGGAAAAGATAAAGAGAAGCTATCTTTGTGATTATGAGGCAATGACAACTACTGTATTCTTCAAATGCTAATGGATAGTGACAATATATAATTACTATAGATCCATGTGAAGTATTAGTGAATGGGACTTTAATACCCATCCTCTAAACTTAGCCTGCTCAATTGTTAGACATTTGAGGTTTGGAGTTATACTAGAGAAAGCTTCAATCAACCAAAGGGAATTAAACATCTTGAAACAGATTTTGGAAAGAGTACTCCACAAGTATAAAGAAACACCTTTGAGAACTGTTTCAAGTGGAAAAATAAATGTGTCAGGTAACAAAGTAAAAATTGAGTCTTGGATGGGTAAAGATTTGAATTTTATGGTGTCTTTTAAAAATTATATAGGTTAAAGATGTTTTTTGTTATGCAGTCTACTCTTTTGATTCCTTCTTTTTCTCTTTTCTGAGAGAGCTATCTTCTATAAGGCTATTTCCTACCAGACTATTTCTAGTTTTCCCAGAAGTTCTTATTTTTGTTTTATCTATAAATTAATAAATGCAAATTTATTAATACTGGATAATATTAAAATATAAATTGATACATTTTGAATCCTCCCTCCTAGAATATTAGTGTCTCAGACCCATCTCTGTGAACTAAAAACATCCTATTTTTCCTTTCATAGATACAAACTTTGCATAAGTTTCTTTTAATCTGAATAGGAAATTACCAACCATCAGTACATTCTCTTTATGAATGGTGTCTTTCTTGAAGATGATTTAGTGGCAAAAAAGATTAATCTTCTCAAAAGAGTAACCCACATGATAGGTTTTGTATGGCAATAATATAGTGCCTGACTTAACTCTTAATAACATATGTAATCACTTTAATGTAAATAAAACTCTTATGTGGAGTTTCTTATAAACACGATCAGTGATTCAGTTTTAAACACATCATTCAGAAAATGGATGTGCATTTGTTTAAATAATTTTGTTACAGTGAACTTAGGCAATATAATTATGTAATGCAGAAGTTCACAGCATTATATACATTTTATTTTTCACCACAACTGAAATGCTATTTGAAACTAAAAATTTAAATAGCCTGGTTATTATTTTATTGATTTTTAAAATAACTAAATCCTTTCTTAGAAAATATTTGGCTACTTATTAAAAGGTTTTGAAAGCCTTTTTATTGAATCAAAATGACAACAGAAAGAAAGTTGATTTTATAGGAAAAATGTGTTAAAACTTCCAGGATTATCTATAAAATATCAAATGAGTTAAGAAGGGATAGACATTACAAATATTTCATTGCATGACATTTTTGTACATTTCTGAGGAGCAAAGGTAGGCAGGAGCTAAGTATGAAAAAATATCTAGGATGGTTATTTGTTTAACTGACATATTAGAATAGAAGATCCAAGTTGGAGAAAATCCCAAGAGAAGAGTGGCTCTCTCCCTAACTTCTCTTCCTTGGGCTCATCTCTCCATAGATACTATATATTATTTATAGAGATTTTATTATTCTATATCATTTTATAGTATGGTATAACCCCTAAAGATATAATGTAAACTGCTATTTGACATTTATAGTAATCTGAATTCTGAAACCAAAAATAAGCCAGAAGTTACCTAGAGACATATAAAAAAGTAAAGTCAGACAGATAACTTCAGATAACTCATCCTCTGTCTACATATTATGGAATTTCCTAGCAAGAGTCTTATGTCAATTCTAAATTCTAAATTCACACTTTTAAACTAATATGAAGATGAAAGATGAAAGAATATGAATATGAAAGAACCATGTGCACCTCAGGAGTCATTGTATTGTCCCATAGGCTTACATGGGCTAAGTGTTACACAAAAATCTTTTCATTGAAAAAAAATCTACCCTCATGCTTATTTCTTCAAGGTTTTGTCCCATATTAATACTCTCATTCACTGCCAAATCTTTAGTTATTTTAATTTTTGCATCCATTTTTCTTCAAACTCTTGAAATATGTCCTTTATCCTTGCCACTTTTACAAAACATTCTCTCAAAGTTCACTAGCACCCAATTATCTAGTCTACTGAACTCTTCTCATTCTTCGTCCTCCTTGATTTTTCTTTGGTATTGGAAACTGATGACTATTTGCTCTTTCTATTTTTATTTCCCCTCTCTCCTGGATTACATGATAATTTAATCTCCAAATTCTCCTATAAACTCCTTCTCTAATTTCTTCTTTCACTCTATCTTATTGCTTCTGTCCACTAATTTCAGGATCCAATTAAATATGTTGGCCCTTCCTCTACTTTTTCTCTGTATTTCTCTCTCCTCCTCAATGCTCACAATTCTAGCTATTCCCTCTATAACAGTGATTTTTCAGATCTATATCTCCAGACATGTCCTGAACTTCAGAACTGCATCTTCAGCTGACATTTCCACCTACCTAATTTCAGGATCCAATTAAATATGTTGGCCCTTCCTCTACTTTTTCTCTGTATTTCTCTCTCCTCCTCAGTGCTCACAATTCTAACTATTACCTCTATAACAGTGATTTTTCAGATCTATATCTTATGCCCTGAACTTCAGAACTGCATCTTCAGCTGACATTTCCACCTACATATCTTGCCAACTCTACCTTTACTTGTCACAAACAGGATTTATCATTTTTCTCCTTTAAAATCTATACCTCCTCTATATTCTCTAACTTCCCTGGAAGATTATTCTCCTGGTCATCCATGTTCTAATTCACTTTTAACTAATAAAAATAATAACTCAAAATTATATCGTGCCTTAAGGTTTCTAAGAGAACATTTCCCCCATCTCTCATGCCTCAGATCCAATTAGTAGCCACACACTATTATTTCTATCTTCTCCATTTTTTTCTCCCATTGGCTTCCTATTCTCCAAGTCTACTCAGCATCCTAGTTCAAGATATCATTATATTTTGCCTAGACTCTTCCAATAGCATCTTTTTTGATTTCCCTGTATCTGGTCCCAGCTCTAATCTATTATACACTCCATTCTTCAGGGTCAATCACAGTATTACAGAATAATAAAGGACCTTGGGGGCTTTCTAGTTCAACCAATACCTGAAAATAAACATCCTCTATAACATTTCTCGCAAAAGGTCATCCAGACACTCTGTTTCAAGACAAGAGAAGGAACAACCCACTACCTTATGGAGCAAGCTCTTCCACTTCAAGATAACTCTTACTGTTAGTTTTTTTTTTTTTCATTTGATTTGCCTCTTTGGAACTTCCACAAGTTGCAGCGATAGCTACAGATGCCAGAAGATAACTATAATATATAATTTGTACCACTCATCTGTCTTTTTTTCCAGGCTAAATATAATAATCTAGTTAACATATATAATTTCCATAAACAAAGGTTTCCATTATGCCTTATTTCTTCCTGCATAATGAATGACACTCTTAACCTGACATTTGACTTCTTCAACAATGTGGTTTCAAGTCAACTTTTCAGGCTCATTTCATATCATTCCCTTTGATCTTGTTATGCCTCTCTTAAGAATGATTTTTAAAATGTGCCCTAAGCCTTATCCAATTAAAATAAGAATTTATTACTAATTTACCTATGTACAAGGTTGAGGATATCAGTAAAAAAGTTGAAGTAGTCTTCACCATAAAGCAGCTTATATTTGATTAGAGGAAAACAACATATATAGAGATAAGCAAAATTTTAAAACCATATGATGAAAACACAGAGTAATTTTTTGGGTGATGTACAGCAGTAACAAGAGTGGGAATGAAGAAGTGTCAAGTAGGAAGCCATGCTTTTTTCTGAACCTTCAAGGAAACTAAGAGTTCTAAGAGGTACAAATAGAGTAGGGATTGTATTCCAGATATGAAGAAATAAACTGTCCAAAGACACAGAGATAAGACATGGAATATTTTGTATAGGGTACAGCAAATAAGTCTGTTTGACTAGAGCATACACCAGAACATTCCTCATATCTATCTTTTGAAATACTTCCCATCCTTCAAGGTATAGGTTATGGTACCAATTCCTTGATGACACCTTCCCTGATTTCTCTAGACAGAAGTAGTCTCTTTCCTTGTCCAGTTTCTCATACCATTGTATTCTTCTTTGTGAATTGAATATGTTTTATTCATATTAGCAACATATTATCAGTCTCATCTGCACAGAAAGGCTATAAGTTACTTGAAGTAGGTCAAAGACTATATCATGCATTTTTTTCTCCCAAAGTCTTATACCTGGAAATGTCAGCTGAAGATGCAGTTCTGAAGTTCAGGGCATAAGATATAGATCTTATAGTAAAAGTCCACTATGGTGCTTTGCATATGGCTGATATTTCATACTTGTATGTGGAAGTGAATTAATTGGAGAAGGTTTCCACTGCTATAATTTTCTTAGATTAGTAAAAGAACATTTTATGTTATGTCCTTTATTATCATTTCTTCTGTTTTTTAATTTTAATATAGCTTCTATCACAGAACACTGTGGAGTTTTGTACTTAACAATGGCCTAATTCTGAATTATTGAACATCAAAAAATGCATAAGATATTATTCCTTTCAGAGATTATAAAAATCTACAATAGGATTCAACTTCAAATAAGAAGGAGAATAGAGAGTTGGAAAAATAAGAATGTATGATCTTAGTAAAATATTATGCACACAAAAGGTGATTAATAAATATTTGTTGATGAAATTAAAAGATTTTTGTGACTGATGCTGATACAAAATACTAAGAGTTAGAATTCATTCAATATCAGGACAATTCTTTGTACCTAATAAAAGCTTAGGCTTCCATTAGAATGCAAAGGGGCTAAAAGGAACTACATATCATTCAGACCCTGAAAATCTGGAAAGGCAGGAATCCAGTTACTAGTCTGACAGTTACAGATCACTTTACTAGGTCCTAGGGAAGGATACTTGAAAGAGAAAAGACACACACACACACACACACACACACACACATCCTATATTGGAAGAGTTTAGAATTTAACAAGAGTAGGTTGAAAGTGATCTGAACTATCTTAATCAAAAACAAGAAAGGGAAAAACAACTTACTTGCTTGGCAGATCAAGTATTCTCCTATCTGATGATTCTGTCTAGAAATAAGGTTGATAAATGCCATAGTAAGAAGAAAATATGCAGAGAAGGGAGGGAGTCTACAACCATTCTATGTAAATCCTGCCAAGGTGGTTGTTTTTTAAAGTATGAATCTGATAGGTACTATTTGACCCCCTGGGGGAATAGGACCCTTGAATCTCTGAGAAGATTCACATCATTCATCATCTACTTAGAGGAAAATCATCTCCTATTTTAACTGACATAATTCTCAAAAAATAATCATGGATTTTAAAAAAGCATTTCTTTCTTACCCTTTAACCATCTGCATAAGAAAAACAAAGTGGTTGAATACTATAGTGTTCAGGCATGCTGCTGGTAGCTAGCCTATTGAATGACTCTCTCTCTCTCTCTCTCGATTATATATATATATATATGTATGTATGTATGTATGTATATACATATATATATTTGAAAGGCAGAGCAAATGGATGTAGAACTCGGGCCAGAATTCCATAATACATAATAGCAGAAATCAAGTTTGACTCTACCTACCACTTTCACCTTATCTGATGCTGCTTGTAGCTACAGCAGCATATCTTAGCTTCATAAGATCATAGATAGAATGGTAAGTAAACTTAGAGATGCTCAGTTCCAACCTCTCCTGTTACAAATAAAAGAGCTAAAACCCAGAGAGGTTAAGTGATTCATGCAGGTAGTGAAGAGAGAGTCAAGGTACAAACCCAGGTCTTCTGAATTCAATTCCAATTCTATTTCCACTATTCCAACCTATACTTTATATGCTATATGACTGCCTCTTCAACAACTTTCAGAGAAAGAAGTGGGCTTTGTCATATTAAGTGAAAGAAACATATTATAAAGGCTATATCCAGTGGCAAAGAGAGCATAAGAGAATAGAGCCAAAGGGAGGCTTCAAAAGCATTAAGTAGAAAATATAAAGAAAACATTCTTCAAAGTATAATAAAAAATCAGGGAAAGATTTAGAGACCTAACTCATGGAAGAAGACTACATACTGAAGACATCATGACGCCAAAGTACTTTTTTCCTTTGTTTAAATATCCACATTGTGACATTATTAATTATCCACACTTCTATGACTACTCTCTAAATAGGATCCATGTGATAACAATGTTCAGAATTAGGTCATTATCTGTCATACTCTGCCTTTCTAGTCTTCCTTATTTCAGTATTCAATCTCTATGGCATTGCATTTCATTCCCCAAGAGACATTTTATTTGATTTCTGCATTTACCTATCAAGTAGTTCTTCATGTATTAGTCTAAATCCTTTCTATCTTCACAGTTTAAGGATAGGACAAAATTAATCACTTTTCATCACTAAAGCCTAGTTTCAATTTTTGTAAAAGACTGAAAAGCAACTAAATCTGGGCAAAGAATGAAGTCAATTTTACCAGACAGCCTTCTTGAGTCAGAGTAAAAGTCCATTTAACAGTGATGGAGTGAAATCTTCATTTTTCTGTTTCCTTAACTGCCAGGAGCCTTTCCCTAACAAAAATCAGTTTTACTAATGACATGAAAAACTTCACTATTAGCAAGAGGATTTGTGAAAGCTCTTCTTTCTGGCAATAGTTGTTATGGATAAAAGATAATTAACTTGCCGAAGGTGAGCAAACAGTGCTAATAAGATTCTACTGCTTTTTAAAATTCTAGCTAGAGCTGCTTCAGCTGTAAAAATGTAGACCAGGTTTTGTCAGAAATATAAAACTTAAAAAAAATCTCAATCTCACGTCAAGAGTGTCACATCATTAGGGAGATAGCTCAAAGTGAAGAAAACGATTGGAAATGATTTCTGGTTTCAGAGAAACCATACCTAAGTGAGAATTTTATTTTATTTTTTAAAGCAAAACACAATTTCAGATTTCCACATTGCCAGAATTTCCTCTTCTTGGCACTTCAAAGATAAATTGGCTTGAAAAGAGAAAGAACATTTTGTGTACTCCCCCATGGTTTGGTAACTTCAAAACAGACTGGCATCAAGAGCAGTTTGCAGGGAGGGGGTTAATTTAAGAGTGAGGAGAGATGTAGCTAATCCACTCCCTCAGGCAGAAGTGGAAGTCACTGTGCACCAAGAGATTTGGAGGGAAATGCAATCTTTCCTACTTAGGAAAATGCTTGTTTTTTTTTTCCCTCAGAAGACATAAAATATAGATACATCTTTTGCAAAAGCAATGTTCAAAATCCGACTAAATCAAACAACCTTATGTAATGAATAATTCAATTAGGGGGAGAAAGTTCACTAAGGTTTACATAACACACACTCATATAATTATTTTTTTCCAATTATAAAGATTTCATGTTTGAACAAACACCTTTCTTCTAAGCTGCTGAACATATTCAAAGGTGAATTAAACTATTTGAGTAAGTTAAGCAATTAAGATGAATGAGAAAGTTTCATTTGCTTTCTAAATCACACATTCCTCATGAATGCCTTGCACTGACCCACAAACTGAACAATAAGAAGTATGTTAAAAGGTACTGTCAGAAGGCTGAAAGCTGAAAGATACAAGCTTTGTCTAAATGCATTCAGAGAGCTGCAGCAAATTGTCATGTCATGCATTTTGTCCCCTTGCTTGTAAAAACCTAGATAATCATGAGACCCTTTGGCCTTTCTGTGGTGTCAGATTAAGTCAAACCATAAATGCATATGCTCATACCTGAATGCCTGTACTTTTAAAACGCTGATGTATTTAATTTATATTTCACTAGAAAAATATATCTACTAATGCTTTGAGGACTCTATAAGACAAAACATCAAGTAAATCCAATGTTATAATGATTATTGTTCTAATCATTAGGCCCATCTGTCCCATAACAAAAGACATTCTTATTTCTCATTAATAGGTTACCTTTTCCTAACATTGTTCAAAACACTTTATTTAAAAAAATCAGGTTTTTCTTTTTTTTCCCCATAAGTATGTCTAAAGCCTTTCTAGCTCACTGGATTAAAAATACTTACTTCACTCCCTACTCTATCCATGATTGTTACATACAAAATTTTTAACTTCTTTGAACTTCTGCATCATGCCTTCCTTTCCCAGTAAATTCATCACTGAAAAATCTCATTATCCTACAAGACTGGATTTGCTTGGTACTCATATCTTATCTTGCTGCTCTGATTTGGATCCTCTAGCTAGAGTGGAAGGGCCATGAGCTCAAGGGCTGCTTCTTAAGAAAGGGGTTCAACACAATTTTCTCCCCATTTCCCATAAGCTAGGCTATTTTGGAATTTCTTTGCATTTTCCCATCATATACTTCAATATACCCCTAATCGACCTCCCCTCCTTTCAGCTCCTTTTTGTAGGTTGTCTTTGTCTATTACATTGGGGTTTTTTTCTTTATTTTTTTTAAACCCTTACCTTCCATCTTGGAGTCAATACTGTGTATTGACAATACTAGGCAATGGGGGCTAAGTGGTTTGCCCAAGGTCACACAGCTAGGAATTGT
This sequence comes from Gracilinanus agilis, assembly GCF_016433145.1. NCBI lineage: Eukaryota > Metazoa > Chordata > Mammalia > Didelphimorphia > Didelphidae > Gracilinanus > Gracilinanus agilis. Next base: position 135,044,976 of record NC_058131.1, on the reverse strand, counting down.
CTGAGGTCAGATTTGAACCCAGGACCTCCCAGTTTCTAGGCCTGGCTCTCAATCCACTGAGACACCCAGCTGCCCCCTGTCTATTACATTGTAAGCTTCCTGAGGCAGGAAATGTTTTTTTAAGTTATATTTCCATCCCTACTGCTTAGCATAGTGCCTAATGCTCAATAGGTACTTAATAAATGTTTACTGATTTACTGACAGTATGAAATCTACTCTAAAACTCATACTTCTTCAGCCTCCTCTATCCCTGGAGTCTTTCCTCTCCCTGGTTGGAGAGTATGAGGGGTAGATATTTGGAAGATCCTCCCAGACCCTCTATTTTAGGAGGGTACCCAGAGAAGCTATCTCATTATTTCCCTCTTGGCTAATCTCCTGGATTTCATGATTTCCAAAAACTCATCAGTTTGCAAGATGAATCCAATTCCATAGCTCATACTTACATCATTTCCCACCTCTACATCAGAACTGCATTATATAATAGGCTAGAGTATCCTCTATTCTATGTTGAATAAAGTCTTACCTCTTTAATGTGGTATTTCCATCCATAATCCAATTGTAATCTATCTTTCCACTCACATTTCACACTTTTCCTAATCACTTGGTCTTCATACCGGCCAAAGTACTTTGTCTGCTCATAGGTTTCATACATCTAGAATGTCAAACCTCAAACTTTGCAAAATTGAATTTCTACCTATTATTTATTTGTTTGTTTGTTCATTCATTTATAAAACCTCACCTTCTGCCTTAGAACCAATAGTATATTATATATATATACATGTATGTATATATATATATACTTATACAATACATAAATATAGTATATATTGGTTCTAAGGCAGAAGAGTGGTAAGGGCTAGGCAATGGGGGTTAAGTGAATTGTACAGGGTCGCACAAGCTAGGAAGTATTTGTAGTCACATTTGAATCCAGGACCTCTTCTCTCTAGGCCTGGCCTTCAATCCAGCTTCCCCCTCTACCCATCATTTAAAAACTAACCTAAATATCACCTTCATTATGGATTCTTACTTGGTTTCCTCCACCCCAAACCATAAGAAATACCTCCCTCCTGTGAACCTCTCACACATTTTGATGTTCTATTGAAGCATGTCAGCTAGGCTCCAGCCATCATCCCATTTTTCCCTTAACAGAATCTCTGTCTCTCTCTTCATTTCTCTGTCCTTCCATGGGTCCCTCCCTTGTTCTTTCATTTTCTCTCTCCTCCTTCTCACCCTCCCTCCTTCACTCTTTCCCTCTATCATTCTTTCTCCTCCCTCCTTGTATATAACTATTGAGTATTCTATTTTTATATGACTTGTTTGTCCTTTACTTTTCTATAATTTCCTTAAAGTAAGGACCATATCTTATTCACCTTTAACTCAGATTACCTATGCACATTTAGCAAATTGAAATTGTTGAATCACTGGATTTAAAAAAAAATCTTAACTCTAATTCTACTGAGTATTGCACCAGTTTTTAGGACTACTCCTTATGGATTGCTTTTCATTTACTTTGAAAATAATTTGGATTTACTTATTTGTTTACATGTTTTCCTCTCAAGAGAATATAGAGGGGGAAGCCGGGTAGCTCAGTGGATTGAGAGCCAAGCCTAGAGACTGGGAGGTCCTAGGTTCAAATCTGTCTGGCCTCAGATACTTCCTGGGCAAGTCACTTGACCCCCATTGCCTATCCTTACCACTCGTCTCATACTCCTACTCAGTATTGACTCCAAGACAGAAAGTAAGGGTTTTAAAAAACAAAGAGAATGTAGTCTCCTTTAAGGCAAGGATTGTTTTGTTTTTCTCTTCATATTTCTAGCATCTAGGATGGTGTCTGGCATAGTAACTGATTAATAAATATTTTTATACTAAACTTATTTGTATTGCCTGATGAAAAGAATACCTGCATGGTTGACTGTCTTACCTTATCTAGATAAACTGGTGCATTTTTAAAGTTGACAAATCACATGTACATTGTGAGTTTAGAAATATGATACAGATTGCTAAAAAATAAGCATTAAATTTAGCAGATTTTTTCTAAGCTCTAACAATTAGCAACATGCAATAAACAATTTCTGGAACTAATTATCACTGATGATTTAATGATGCTTTCACTTATATATTAACTCTAATCAAGGCAAAAATATCCTTTTTTTCCTCTTGACTTATGGAAAACTATACTACCAAAAACTATATTATGATCGTGTAGTATGAAATTTCTCTAACCATACTATACTGATTATTGTAAAAAAAACTCTGATTCCACAGTGGTTGTAGTGATGGAAAATGCTTCTGTAATTCTAAAATCAAGTCCATAATAACTACAGTTTTGCCACATTCCCTCCAACATTCATTACTATCCCCTGCTATCATTTTAGCCAATCTGCGAGGTGTGAGGTGACACCTCAGATTTGTTTTGATTTGCATTTCTCTAATTATTAGAGATTTAGAACACCTCATGTGCTTATTGATAGTTTTGATTTCTTTATCTGAAAATTGCCTATTTCTGTCCCTTGCCCATTTATCAACTGGGGAATGGCTTGATTTTTTTTTATTCAATTGATTTAGTTCCTTGTATATTTGAGTAATTAGACCTCTGTCAGAATTTTTTGTTATAAAGGTTTTTTCCCAGTGTGTTGTTTCCCTTCTGAATTTGGTTGCATTGTTTTTGTTTGTACAAAAACGTTTAAATTTAATATAATCAAAATTATTTATTTTACATGTTGTAATTTTTTCTAACTCTTGCTTTGTTTTAAAATTTTCTCTTTCCCATAGATCTGACAATTTTTTGTAGATTATACATATGCAGCCATGTAAAATATATTTTTATAATAGCCACCTTGTAAAAGAAAACACAAAAAAACTTAAAATTATTGTCTTCAGAACTTCAGAACTGTCTTTAGAACTGTTTTGGATCATTGTATTGCTGGGAATAGCTAAGTCATTCACAGTTGATTGTATTGTTGCTGCTATTACTATGTAAGATGTTCTCCTTATTCTGTTCACTTCATTTTGTATCAGTTCATTAGGTCTTTTTAGGTTTTTCTGAAATCATCCTGCTCACTATTTTTTATAGCACAATAGAATGCCATCACAAGGATATAACAATTTATTCAACCATTCCCTAATTGATGGAATTCCTTTCAATTTACTAAAAAAAGCTGCTACAAATATTTTTGTAAATATAGATGATTTCCCTTTTTAAAAAGCTCTTTGGGATATAAACATTAAGGGTATTATTGAGCCAAAGCATATGCACATTTTTATCATCCTTTGGGCATAGTTTCATTTGATCTCTAAAATTGATCAGTTCACAACTCCACCCAGTTTTTCCACATTCCCTCAAAGATTTGTCATTTCCCTTTTCTACCGTATTTGACAATCTGACAGGTGTGAGGTGGGGCCTCAGAATTGTTATAATTTGTATCTCTAAACAAGAGTAACTTTGAGCATTTTTTAAATGTAACTATGCATAGCTTTGATTTCTTCTGAAAACTGCCTGTCCATATCCTTTTATTTATTTTATCAATTTATCAATTGGGAAATGACTCATGTTTTTACAGATTTGTCCAATTTCTCTATGTATTTGAGAAATGTCTTTATCTGGGAAACATGCTATAAAAAAAGTTCCCAGGTCCCTGTTTTCCATCTAATCTTGACTGCATGGGATTTCTTTTATCAAGCCCTTTTTAATTTAAGGTAATAAAATCATTCATTTTACTGTCCCTCATCTTCTGTATCTCTTATGTGGTCATAATTTTTCCCCCTTAACCACAGATCTGAGGGGTAAAATTTTCCATGTTTCCCTAATTTGCTAATGATATCACCTTTTATATCCAAATCAGATATTCATTTTGATCTTCTCTTGGTATGCAATGTGAAATGTCACTCTATTCCTAGTTTCTGTCAAACTACTTTCTAGTTTTCTCAGCAATTTTTATCAAATAGTGAATTCTTGTTCCCAAAGTTTGGATCATTGTGTTTATAAAACACTAGATTACTATCATGATTCACTGTTGTATATTGTGTACATGAACTAACTCACTGATCCACTACATTATTTCTTAGCCATACCATTTTGTTCAGATGATTACCACTTTATTTTTATTTTATTTTAAAAATCAATCAATAAATAAATTAATTAAGAATATTTTTCCATGGTTACATGATTCATTTTCTTTCCCTCCCCTCTTCACTTCCCAGTTCCGGAGCTGATGAGCAATTTCACTGGGTTATATATGTATCATTGTTCAAAACCTTTTCCCATATTATTAATATTTGCAACAGAGTGATCATTTAAAGTCAAAACTCCCAAATCATATGTTTTTCTTCAGCGTTTCTATTCCCACAATTCTTTCTCTGGATGTGGATAGCGTTTTTTCCTCATAAGTCCCTCTGGACTGTCCTGGATCATTGTATTGCTACTAGTAGAAAAGTCTGTTACATTTAATTGTGCCACAGTGTTTCAGTTTCTCTGTACAATGTTCTCCTGGTTCTGTTCATTTTGCTCTGCATCAATTCCTGGAGGTCTTTCCAGTTCACATGGAAATCCCCCAGTTCATCATTCCTATCTGGACAATAATATCACATCAGCACAAGGTACCACAATTTATTCAGCCATTCTCCAATCGAGGGAGAACTGCTAATTTTCCAATTTTTGACACTATAAAAAGCATCGCTATAAATATTTTGTATACAAGTATTTTTCCTTATTATCTCTTTGGGGTACAAATCCAATAGCAATGTTGCTGGATCAAAGGGCATGCAGTCTTTTAAAACCCTTTGGGCTTAATTCTAAATTGCCTTCCAGAATGGTTGGATCAATTCACAACTCCACCACCAATGCATTAGTGTCCCAAATTTGCCACATCCCCTCCGACATTTATTATTTTCTCTTGCTGTCATATTGGCCAATCTGTTAGGTATGAGGTGATACCTCAGAGTTTTGATTTTTCATTTCTCTAATTAGGAGTGATTTAGAACACTTTTTCATGTGATTATTGATAGTTTTGATTTCTTCTTTTGAAAATTGCCTGTTCATATCCCTTGACCATTTGCCAATGGGGGAATAGCTTGTAAATTTGACTTATTTCCTTATATATTTGGGAAATTAAACCTTTGTCAGAGTTTTGTTATGAAAATTTTCCCAGATTGTTTCTTTCCTTCTAATTTTGGTTATGTTGGTTTTGTTTGTTCAAAACCTTTTTTTAATTTAGTATAATAAAAATCATTCATTTTACATTATGTAATGTTCTCTCTCTCTCGCTTGGTCTTAAATTCCTCGCTTTCCCAAAGATCTGACAGGTATACTATCCTTTGTTCCACTAAATTATGTATGATTTTACATTTTATATTTAAATCATTTATCTGTTTTGAATTTATCTTGGTACAGGGTATGATATGTTGATCTAAACCTAATATTTCCTATACAGTTTTCCAATTTTCCCAGCAGTTTGATTACTACTTTATAATACAATTTGACATTTGGTACTTCTAGGCTACTTTCCTTCTTATATTTTTTTTATTGTTTCCTGTGATATTCTTGCCTTTTTGTTCTTCTAAAGGAATTTTGTCATGATTTTTTCCCAATTCTATAAAATGATTTTGGTGGTTTGGTATGTCACTGAATAAGTAAATTAATTTATATAAAATTGTCATTTTTATCATATTGTCTCAGCCTACTCATGAGCAAATACTATTTCAGTTACCATTAGAATTAATGACAAGGATAATCACATACACATATATGTATATACATGCATACTATTTATTTAAATTTTTGTTCTGCAAAGAACTTTGCTCACAAAAATTCAGTGAAATAAACAACAATAGGGCTATCTTCATTTTCTAGATAGTGCAGCTGAGACTCAGAGTTGAAATGACTTGCTTATAGCCCCATAGTTCATATTACAAGTAGGACTCAAACCCAGGTATCAATAACTCCAAGTCTGCAACTCTTTCTAACATGTCACAATGGGTGAACATTATACCGCCTAATATTACAATATAAGCAGAGATTTTTGTTGTTATAAGTTTAGCAACTTTAAGTAAAGATTTAGTTCATTATAAATCATTTACAAAAATTAATTTCAGATGAAATGAGACTTTTTAAAAAAATTTTAGGAGACAACAGAGATACTCCAAAGTTTAAAAATCCACTAATATTTGAAATGCATGTAAACTTCTTTAATCGTGTATTTTATTAATATTTATTGAGTTTTTCTGTTTTTTTTCTGCTAAGTCAGTTTCAGATTTGGTTGAAGAAATATATAGCCAAAATTTTGATTAACAGCACAATATCAATGTGAATGGAAATCTCTATTTGGAGAGCTGCCGGGATCCTTATTTTGCCATGTCCCATTTAACAGTTCCAGCATAAATCTGAATGAAGAAAAAAGCCCTAAAGCAGTATTGAAACTTGACAAGTTGCAGAAATTCATAAATATATATATGTGAGAGCACATATTTACTATATATAAATATGTTCAATATTTATATATATATATACATATATATATGTATATATATATAAACTTAGAAGCAACTTTGAAGCTTTAATTAACTTTAAATGCATTATATAGCTATGAAAATAGCCAATATGATTTGGGGCTTATTTTAATTTAGGGTCATTATAAGTATGTGCATTCATGTTGTAGAAATGCATGTTATATACAATATAAACACATATATATCTACATAATTTATATTAATACACTAAATGAAAGTACATTTTCTCACTGTATTTTTATTTCTATTCCTGACACAGGAGACACTTAATAAACACTTGTTGTTTTACTGGTTAATTGCAGTCATAATGGACACATTTCAGAAAAACTTATTTAACATATTTCCATCTCTCCAATACTTTGGGGCCTTTAGATGTCACTTTAAAATAAACATATCCAAAGCTGAATGTATCTGCCCTTCTAAACTAACCTCCTTTCATAATTCCTGTTCTCTGTCAGTGACAATACCAATGTTTTTAGTTGTACATTTTCAACACAAATCCAATTTATGATATTCTCAAAGAAATAATTTTTATTCAATTACCAATGGCATTCTTGAGTCTCTCTTCTACATTTTTGAACTAATACAATAACTTTCTTCCTGGTCTTCCTGGTCTCTAATCTAACCTATTTCTTTACACTACTGTCAAATTAATATCTAATATATGCCAAACGAATATCTAATAATAACATGTGCAGTGACAAGGGTCTTGAGCACCCCATGACCCTTATCCTATTCTTCAATGGGCAAATCAAAAGTTTTGGTTCTCTAGTATTCCACTTCTGATTTCTTACTGCTATCAAATCTCTCCTCCTAACCTGAACTCCATAGCAACCAAGTTTAGCCTACAAAAGGGGTTCAGATCTCTTCCTAGTCCTGTTTACCTTTCTGTTTTCTTGAGAATTTTTTTTCATTTTTAATGATTTTGTTATTTAGCAGTAGAGGAAAACACACAAGGGCAGTGATGGTGAACATTTAGAGACTATGTATCCAAACTTCAATCCTCACTACACATATGAGCCCCCCTTACCCCAGACAGGGAGGGAGGAAGTGCTCTGTGTCATTTGAAATTGTTGTAAGCCCTGGAAGACTATGTTTCCCAGGGATCCCTGCTACAACTTCCCCTGACACCTCCCACTCTGAGGTGTCAGAGCAAGTATAAAAAAAAAGTTTGGCACATTTTCTCTCTGTGCTGGAAGCTCTGTTCCCCATCCTGAGCTCTTGCTAGCTCTCTCTACCCTGGAAGTTGGCTAGCCCTCTGGACCCTGGAGCTCTCTCTACCCTAAGCTCTGCTCTCGCCAGTAGGTGGCTCTTGGACCCTGATTGCTCTTTCAGTCCCTTTTTCCCCTTTCTTCCTACTTCCTAGTTTTCCCTAGACCTTCCCTTTCCTAATCTAAATAAAACCTAGCTATTATAAACCCTAAAAATGCTCTCTGATCATTTATTTGAGCCCCTGAAGGGCTCTGGTTAATTTCCCTGGCTGGGGCAGGGGACCGCTACCTTCCTTTCCCTTCCTCTACCTTCCTCTCTCCTTTCTCCCATTCCTCCAATCCTTCTACCTTCCTCCCTTACCATCACACAGCTCTCATTGGGCTGCTGAATAGAGGGATGGGTGATGTGAGAAATTTCCTCAGGCATGTGTGAAGAGGGGGAAAGCAGCAGTCTCCTCCAGCATGATCTGATACTTTTGCCATAGGTTCACCAACACAGCACTAGGGTTAATATACAAATTCAGAGAGGTCTTAATTAATTTTGATTTTACAGATAAATATCACAGAAAATATAGTTCTATTTTCTCATTCTTCTTACCTCTCTGAACCTTTTCTTCTTACTTTTGTTCTAAGAATAAATTAATCTGAAATAGATATTAGATAAAAAGTTTCTACTTAATAGATTCAGATGGGCAAATAGATTGTCTTCTCAGCTGATTTCTATAAATATCTAGCAAAGGAGAAGAGGTGGTGGTGGTGATGATAGAAAGTTACATGATTTGACTAGGCAATGACATGAAAGGATACACTTTTCTTAAGGGTCCCTGCTTCTTCTTCACAAAGGGTCCTTTACTTCAAATATTTTTGTCCAAATGCCAAATTTCCAAGGGTACAGACTGCTCTATTATATTACCTTAATTGGGGCTTTGTTACATGTAGGACACACTGGATAAGTGAAGAACATAGTAAATTCAGCTCTATCTCACCCTCAACTACATGCTTTTCTGACTTTCCTTAGTTTTAGAGAACTTTCATTCACATTTCTTCAGATTTCTTGTGCTCATTAAGTCTAGATGTTCTTTTTCTTATACAATACTACAGCAAGGTTACGAATGAGGAGTAGGCATCTTCTTTGGTCCCTTCCACCACTTTATGACCTACCCTTTGCCACCATTACTTAGAAACAACCTATCCTCCTATGAATTTCACTTTGTCATATCAATTTCCTTGTTGATATAATTTCGGTATTTATAGGGCACTCTCTTATCAAGGGGAAGTTAAGTGGTACAATGCATAGTGTCAGTTCTGAAATCAGTAAGGATCATCTTCCTGATTTCAAATCTGGTCACATACTTATTAGCTTTGTGACCCTAGACAAATGACTTAACCATTTGCTTTGATTTCTTCATTGGTAAAATAAGCTGGAGAGAGACATAGCAAACTACTCCAATGTCTTTGCCAAGGAATCTCCAAATATAGTCACAGAAAATCAGGAATAAGTGAAAATGACTGAATATCAACTCTCTTGCCCCAAAAGTTCAGTGTCTAGTTCATAACCTTCTCCAACCCAGCTTCTTACATCTGGACACCATAGTTCTTCATCTTTTCTTGCTCAATAACCCCTACTTCCAGGATACTTCAACTATGCACAGGAATGTTGTCAGACCTTACACTTTCCCCCATTTAGCAGAGTTGAATTTATCTCAGGTGCAGAATTTGTTGTAATAACTTTGAACAATCCTTGTCAAAACTGATTTGCCTTGTCCCCATAGAGGACTTATCTCATTGAAGAAAGTCCTACATAGATTAAAAGCCAAATCAGCTTGTAGGAAACACAATATTGTCCCCAAATGAGTCTGTGAAATTCTGGTTTCATCAGATACAAATGCAAATTTCTTCTAATCTTTATGTCAGAAGATTTCAGAATTTTTTGTGTGTGTGATTTCCCAGCTATTCTCACACCATGACACTTGCTCTTAGGCCATTACCTTTATTTCTCTCTCCCCAAAAGAATCCTGAAATCTCCTCCAATGTCCCTGAAATCTGAGATGTGAACTTTTGTCTTATGTTGTCCAGAATTATGGTTCCTTGCCACCCTTGCCATGCCATCATAATGGAAAGATACTCTATCCTTATTCCTCTATTCATTTCCTTTTCTTCAATTCAATGTTTTGTCTCCCTCCCCACAAAATTTGTAAGCTCTTTAGGTGAGTGCCTATCTTACTGGCTTGCATTTGTGACTTCTCTTAGCATAATACCTGGCACATAGTGAACATTTAATGAATGCTCATGTATCCATAATTCTATCTATTCATCTATTTATCTATATCTATTTAGTAATATACAACTAAACTGAAGGCTATATTGGTATTGAGTAGTAGCATCCTAATTTTTTTAATATTTTAATTAATTGCTAGTAAAATTCATGAATAGTCAAATGTTGTGAAGCTTTCAATTATTGAGATGAAATGAAAGCCTCATTTCATTTCCTTGACCATAATTTTAGGCAAAATATCAAGGATAGAAACTCGGAAATTTCTAGTCCATAATTTAAAAAAATTAGATAGTTATATACATCAATAGAATCCCCCTTTTTACTAAAATTAGTTGTTCTTAGTTATTTCTTGAAAAAAACTATGCAGCATGAAATATTTTAGTAAAGTCCTTTTTTTAAAAAATCAATTAACCAAGAAACTTAGAGACCAAGATTTTCTGGCTCTCTGAATATACTGATTCAATTCAAAGTGACTAGATATTCCTTTTTCCTTCAACAGTTGTTTAAAATCATTGATAAACTAATATTTTATCTGAACTGATGCAATAGTTAAAAAGTTTTAAAAAGCATTGTGACCAAAATGTCTTTATCTAATAATTCAGGATTTTACAGTGCTTCAGGGTGATGATTCATCTAACATTAATTATGATTATATCACAGTTCATGAGAAGATATAAAAAGATAAGCATATTGAACTAAAGGTATATTTGACCCAGTATAAAAATATTTGAAAAAATGAGTATAGGGGGAAAATTCATTTATTTGAGAGTTTTGTTTAATTAATTCTGGTTCACTGAGGTTTTAAAAAGAAAGATATTAGGCATATTTTCTGTCAGGCTTCGGTCAACATGAAGATCTCCAAATACTGCACCCAAAGCAATACTTGAGGACACTCTATTTCCTAAGCTCTTCCATACAGGAAGAGCTCATGAAAAGAGCAGATGTTTCAAAATTATGGTCATTGGTTTTGCATCCAAAATCCCAGGACATTAAAAAAAAGGTTCTTCTGCCAAAAAAAAAAAAAAAAAAAAACTAATCATGGCTTCTCCTCATCCAGAGGCACAGGTTTCTATTCAGAAGTATCCAGATGGCCATAGTATAATGAGTTTCCTGTTAAAATTGGTAAATTCTCAATTATTATGATAGACCATTAAAATGATTACTCCTCAATTCTGGGTGAATCACTTCCTTGACCTGAGGTATACTACTGATCAGAATATTTCTTAGGTATCCTTATGCTTTTCATTTTAATTGTTTAAGCTTTTCCCAACTGATTACAAATTTTATCATTTATTCAGTGACATGATGATTGTAGCTTAAATTAAGTTTAAAAAATAAAGCATCAAAGATTAGAAATCAAGGTCCATTATTAATAATGCAGTAGTCTCTGATTTGAGGAGTTATTATAGATAACCAATTTTTTCTCAATTTCTTATTTCTTTAAGCTGCCTTAATAATAAAATTATAGCATAATAAAAAGACTTGCAATTTTGGGTGTCAGAAATATATCACAAAACTTAAAAGTATGCCTTCTCCCAATTTCCAGAAAAGCAAATTCAAATTGTTTCATTTTCCGAATAAATAAAGTTGAATCAAGGGAGAAATGTTAATAATAGATGAATGTATAGATGGAAAAGAATAGATATCAAATTGTCTTTTGTGTAAGCATATATTTTTAAAAATGTATTTTTGAAAATAAAAAGGATAAATTCCACCTCCCAAATGAAAACCAGTATATTAAATTTGAAGATGGTATAATATCTATCAATGTATTTATTCAAAATAATCTTCTATTTACCTAAACTTATTAATATTTGCAACCCTTAATCAGGTTAATTTCTCCAGGATAATGACCATAAAATGTTTACATATATTACAAATTTAATTAAATCCAAGAAACAAGTAATACACACTATGTGCAAGTGACTATACTAGGTACTAGTAAAGACAATAGTGAAAATGACCATGATCTCTAAAAAGGAATAATCTAGGTTGCAGATAAAACATGTATAAGGAAGCAGGAAGGAGATTGGAGAGTGGTTAAAGTTTAGGTTTGGACTTCCCAAAAAATATCAAATCATTCAGGAAAGCTATCTTTGTCAATGACTTCATTTACATTCATTCTAAATAGGTTGAAAAATAATTTAGAAATCTAATAAAAGCTTATAAATCTTCCCATTTTATTTAGAATCCAATGAATTTTTTAGGTTCCATTTAGTGAATACTCAAAACATAAAAGTGATACTTTAATATGACTAGAAATTTAATGATACACTATGCATCTCTAAATTAACTAGCAATCCAACTGATACTCCAAGGATCACTGTATTAATTTCTAAAAATATCTTTGCTATTTTGTGGGCAGCAATAAAACTCTATCTCAGGATATAACTGTATGTTAAGGTCCTTGATATTTCAGATAAATAAAATAAACACATCATTATTATAATGAGATTATTTTCCATAATCGTTCCTCTTTTTAATTATGAACTTTATTCATTAAGGGAAGAAAGTAACGTTAAAATGAAAATTAAAACAATATGATTTCACTTGATGTTTTATTTTTCAAAACATTGTTTGAATGAAATTAATTATACCAGTGATGGTAAACCTATGGCATGTGTGCTAAAGGAGGCATGCAGAGCACTTTCTGTGGGCATGCAGCCACCCCCACCCCCCCAACCCCCAAACACAGAGTTCGTTTCTAGAAAGGCAGAGGGACTCGGGTGGAGCTGCTCCCTTCTTCATTGCACCTGACATTTTTTTGCAACACCAGCATTCCATAGGGGTTCAAAAATGGGCATCTAACAGGCAGCAGAGCTGGAGGGGAGCAGAGCACTTGAACCATTCTCCTCCCTCTCTATAGCCACTGAGGACATTCCTCAATTCACCCACCCTTCTGCCCAGCAGCCTAATGGGAGAGCTTTTTCACTCCCCTGTGGGTGGTAAAGAGGGGAGGGGCATAGCACTTGGTCTCTGGGGAGGCACACAAGGCACTTAGTTTGGTGGGTGGGGTGGAGGCAGTGCTTGGCACTCCATCTCTTAAAGTTTGCCATTACTAGACTATACTCTCCACCACATATAACTAACTGTTCAAGTCCTTCCCTTTTTTCAGTGTCAGACTTAGTTACTAACCTCTTTGTGGAGCCTTTTCTAGCCTCTTCCAGTGAAAAATGATCTTTTTTCAAATTTTTCAAGGCCCTTTGAATGTAGAACTTTTGCACTTGTCACAATATCCTTGTATCATAATTATTTCTGTAACTGTATGCTCTCATTAAAGTGTCAGTTCCTTAAGAAGAGGCTCTGTGCTGTCTCTCTGTACATGTCCAGCATCCAACATTTTACCTTACACATTTTAGACAGTTAGATAAAAGTTTGTTTATTGAATCAAGCAGATAAGGAACAGTGCATTCAATCTCAATGGTATATTTTAAGAGAAACATTGATAAATTAGAGTATGCCAAGAGACAGACCTCTAGAAGAAGAAGATTCTGGAAATCATTTCATATGAACAGTTTAAGAAATTGTTTAGTCTGGAAAAGAGGAAACTAAAAGGAAACCGAGCAGCTCTTTTAAAACATTTAAATTGTTGCCATGGAGACAACATAGTGAGCAGAACTGGGATCAATAGTGGGTGGAAATTACAAGAAGGCAAAATTTGACACAACATTAAAAAGAATTTTTCGAACAATTAAAGTTCTTCAACAATGGAAGAAACTGTGATTAGTGATGCTTCCAATTCTGATATTCTGAATCTATGATTCTTAGCCAACTGGGCATCAGTTCACACCAGAGCTTAAGGAAAATGGGCAGAAACATAGAGATGTGTTAAGAAAGCTTCTTTTAAAACTTTATGGTAATAACTCTGACTCATTTTCCATTCATATTCCTGGCTTGTTTTCCAACATCTTATAAAAACTAGAAACTGATGTTGTCTGGTATAGTCGAAAATAAAGTTGTTTCATAAATATTCATTATTTGGCTATTTAGCACTTCATTAATTCATTAAATAAAGATTTAATGAGTAGTTACAAATGATGGGCACTATGAGAGACATACAAAAAATGAATGGTCTCTGATATTCAGGAATAAACTCTCAAGTATAAGAGCTTACAATCTAATGGAATAAGTCAGTGAGTTCCCAAGTATAGATAGTTGGTTGTTATCCTTCATACTCAGAGCACCAAAGGACACTATTGCTGATGTCTTTTGATTAGTGCATAATTTGGATTTAAGTGACGAAAAAAGTTGCACAAAGTCATCAGCCTCACTCTTTCTCCTAAAGTCATCAAAGTCCAGTGGCAAGACAAAATTCAAGAAGATTGGTGATTTTGGTTGGTGGCTTTAGATAGAGTGGATGGCCATGGCTTCTTCAATGTATAATCAAGTTCTAAGAAGTCCACAGTACCTGCTTCAAACACCTTCATGACAACTGGAATGAATTGTTCTCATCCACACTTACCTCCTGGGGAGATCTTTCACATGCTTGGGGTACACCACCCCCAATCACCAATGCAATTGAGGCCTGTTGCTTACCTTCAACTTGGTTTAGCCTATTTTCTGAGATGGTTAACTGGAGGGTAGCCACTATACATGCTACAGGATTTTGAAGGCACAAGTAAGAGGCTGGTGGTGGTTGGACACCATAGGAGGCAAGCAGCTGTGAAAAGGGCTCAGCAGGCCTTCACATTAGAGGTACTAATTTTGGACTCCTTATTATATGGTTTAAAAACTTCATCTTTACAATTTTCATTAGAACATTTTGCACAATGTTCACTAGCCCTGCTTTTGTTTATAAAATTTCTAAAGATAATTTAGTATAAAGGAACAAAAGTAGTCTAAAGAAATATATTACTACTCTCATGGGTTGTATTTCCAGAATATATCCCATTTTTATTTGTTGATGGCATCTACCATCCATATATGGTTAATTTACCATCTCAGAGGCCAATAATAATAATGTCCACAGTCATAATCACAGTGTCTGCTTTATTTATTGTTGTTGCTCTTCATTTGCACATCTTTCCACTGAAATTAGGGCTAGCAGTTCATAGGAGTACTTAGAGGGAGGGAGGTTCTGGAACTCTTCTCATGTGTTGGTTCACTTTAGTATTGTGCTTTGAGCTTCTGTTTCTCTTAACAAAATAGATGCCAAAGAATTCAAGGATTACATTTCTAAATTTCAGATAAATAGCTGAGAAACTTACATATATGCTGGATAAGCTTATAGAATAATGTTTGTTCCCTAATATAAAAGTGTACTTTATTTTTCTTCTTTAGTTAAAATGATCTTCTTTTAAAAACCCTTATCTTCCATCTTAGAATGAATTATGTGTATTGGTCCCATGGCAGAAGAGTGGTAAGGGCTAGACAATGGAGGTTACGTGACTTGACCAGGGTCGGTCACACAGTTAGGAAGTATCTGAGACCATATTATTTCTTGAGGCCAATCATCTGAGATATTTTTTTGATCATGTTAGAGACTCAGCACTTATTTTCTGAAAGGGTGACAGTATTCAAGGCACAAATACATACATATATAACATATATACACATGCATAGGTATATGTATGCACAAAACATATATAAGTATATAAATATGTAATATGTGCTCTTTTTGACTTAGGGAAAATCAATAGAGAAGAAATACAATGAAATGTAGATTTTAAAGTAATAGCCATGAATTGCATTTCAGTTTGGATCTACAGCACTTAAGGGCACTGAGAAATTTAATTCAGTGTTCTTTCTTTTCAAAAGACAGATTTTTTTATTTCAACTGAATTGTTTGAGTTTTTCCATGTCATGTTGATGTTTCCTCAGATAACATCTCAGAAGGGACAGCATCTTTTGGCAAAGCTACAGAATGATTTCTTTTGTTATTACTATCCACACACATTTATATTTATCTGGATATAATTGTAAACATTTGAAAATAATTATATGGTTAAGTCACTTCAATTAGTTAAGGAGTTGGATGAGAACAGAAGAGATTTAAAGCAACAGCTGAGTGTTGAAGATTTGAATCTGATTATACCTGATGTCAGCATTTCATTGAGCCAAAATTAATTCCAGTGGCCTCCACCCACTGCATACGGCTATCACAAACTAGAGCTAGAAAAATGGAATGTAAGAAAAGGATAATAAAAGAATATATTAAGGAGAGGGTACATATTATTAATATTTTGCTATACTTTACAGCTATACAGGAAGCTAGGGACATGCTATCCTCTTGCATTTTTTTAAATACTGGCTCCAAGGCAAAAGAGTGGCAAGGGCTAGGTAATGGGGATTAAGTGACTTGCCCAGGGGTCATATAGCTGGGAAGTATCTGAAACCAGATTTGAACCTAAGACCTCCTGACTCTAGGCTGGGCTCTCAATCCACTGAGCCACCCAGCTGCCCCCTCTCTTGCATTTTTGATAACAAGAACACCACCACATTTAATCTCAATATATCTATGAAGCTATTAAAAAATAGAATATTGTTATGGATAGATTTGTTGATATGCCCAGTATGGTATTTCTGAGTTTCTGAGGAAAGACTGGACTCAGAACATTCAAACTAGATCAGGGATTTCTATACCTGAACCATCATAAAACTGTATCTCATTCCCAGCCCTAATTCAACCAAGTGAATTAATCAAAAGACATTTATTATTATAACTTACTATGTGCTAGCGCTGTGTCTAAGTACTGGAGAGACAAATACAAAAATCAAATGGTCCATGACCTTAAGGAAATTACATTTTATTGGGGAATACTACATGTACATATGCATAGAATATAAACAAAATGAGTAATAGGCAGTTTGGGAAGGAGGTCACTAGCACCTTCAGGGATCTGGAAAGGTGTTGTATGGAAGGTGACTACTTTTTCCTTGTGATAATGACAGTTAATAAAACCATCTACAAAAAGAGTTGTAATCTGTAATGAAGATCTTACCTGCAACTATAAAGTCCCAGATCTTCTAAAGTATTAAGGAGTATATCCCTGGCATCATGCTTTACTTTTCCCTGTTTATCTTGTCCCAAATATTATTTTAAAAGTTTTTTTTGGCGTGATTCTCATAGAATCTCACTACTGTTTGCATATGTCTTAAATCAGTGTACCTGCATATAGATTACATTTTTAAGAATATGAACACAAGAGGGTTCTTTGTGTAAGACATGAGTATTTTAGTGACTTCTCTATTTTCTTCTTTATAAGGGCTATTTACGATTGCATCATCAGCATTTTGTTTTCTTTCCAAATTGTGCATTTAATGCTCTGGACTTTCTCTACCATGCCACATAAACCTCATCACCATGAAATTAAACCTATCCCTAGGCTTCTCCATTGGAAGTATCCTTTCCCTCTGATTAGGTGGGTGCTCTCAAAACTTCTATTTTATGGAAGACATTCAGGTCATTTTTCATTCATTTCTAGACTTCCTTAAAGACTCTCCTAACTTTCTCTACCACACCTTTATTTATTCCAGTCTTCTCTTTTCAGCTTCCTTTTCTGTATTTTCTCTCATTATAATATAAATTCTTACAGTTAGGGATTGTGTTGCTTGTATTTTTAATTCCAGTGCTTAGCAGAGGGTCTATCATATCTTAACTGCTTAATAAATGTTTTCTGACATTCTTTTTTTTTTAATTGGCTCCAAGGCAGAAGAGTGGTAAAGGTAGGCAATTCAAGTGACTTGCCCAGGGTCACACAGCTGGGAAGTGTCTGAGGTCAGATTTGAACCTAGGAACTCCCATTTCTAGGCCTGGCTCTCAATCCACTGAGCTACCCAGCTGCCCCTGTTTTCTGACATTCTTGAAAGTCTACCATCTTTCATGAGGCAAATATCTTTTAGTGAAGGATTTAAATTTAAAAGCTGGCATTATCCTTCCTCTAACATAAAAAATATTCATAAGGAATACTTAATCATATATTTTATTTTTCTAAAGGCTGGTTTCTTGAGAGATAAATGTATTTTCATCGACCCTATAAAACGGTTTAGAAGAAGCTTCTGATCACATTGCTTAAAAAGCTGCCTTAATCCAAGAGGTGGCACAAGCATATAATCCCAGATATCTGGGAAACTGAAGGCAGGAGTTTGGTTCTTCTGAGATCAAATGGGCTATGCTGATTGGCTGTCCACACTAATTTGGCATTAACATGATGAGTCTCTTGGATCGAAGGCAGAGTTGGAGAGAATAGGTGGCCTAAGAAAGGGTGAACTGGGTCAAGGTTGGAAAGGAAGAATATCAAAGCCCCTAACCAGAGAAGAGACAAAAGAAAGGAATAAAGAGGGAAGGAGAGAAAAAAGGAAAAAAGGAAAATAGAGAAAGAAAGAAGAGAAAAGATGAAAAAGGTGAAAGCAAAAAAATTGAGAGAAAGAAAGAGTGAAAAAATGAAAGAAAGAAAGGAAAGCCTTTAAAGCAAATTATTATCTTAATGAAACAAATATTAGGGCAAATACTTGTTTAAAATTTCAAGAACACTATTCAATTTTTAAAGTGCAAAAAATAAAAACTGAACTATGAAATTTCATTTTTTTGTCTTCATTGTTAATTGTACAGTATTAACATTTAGTTTTTAAAAACTTTGTCATTCTTAGAAAACAGTAAGAATTCAATAATTACTAACTCCCTCCCTTTCTCCCCTATCTTTCTAGCAGTCAAACATAAACATACAAAATACACACACATACACACACACACACACACACACACGGACACACATATATATATGCATGTGCTTTAAAAAAGTATGGATTCTTAATAATAAAGCATTCTCCCATTCCTTCATTTTTCTTCATAACCCTTGTAAACTAAACAGTGGAGATAGGTTAAGCAGGGTTTCAAAAGATTAGCACTACTCTTACAAATTCTTTTCATTGGCCTACAGGGACACAGGAGTACTTGAAATAAGTCTAGTTTATCCTGACTGGATTTTCCTCTGAAAGAGTAAGTAAAAATCTCTGAGTTCTAATCTGGTTCTTCTACTAAGGGATTGAATAGCTTTAGCAAATCACTTAGCCTTCCTGGGTTTCAGCCTTACAGTTAAATGGGGAGACTTGTACAGAAATTCATATTCAGTAAGCATTCTTTCATTTATCCTGCACAAGAACACTTCACAAAATCAGGGAAAATAAAATGTAGCAATAATAAATGTTTCATTTATTGATAAAAAAAAAAACAAAAGTTTTAAGAATGTTGATGTTTCCCAAAGTCTAAACTTGAAAACGTACATGATTTCTGGAATGTCTACAAATCAGAAACTGCTTCTTATATTGACAAAGAAGGAAACAATTAGACAAAAGGAGAGAGAAAAGAAAATGAAGATATGTAAATGGAGAGAATAGTCTGAAGAAAGAGTAGCTACAATGAGGAGCTATTCTAACAGCAAAAATAGGGTGCTTGGGGATTAAGTAAAACCAGAACTATGTAGAGTACTGAAAGAATGAAAACTTCTAGACAATTTTCTGGGTAGTTGAAGTTTTTCTCCTTAAGTCTTTGAGAGGGGTAAAAAGGAGAGGGTACAGGTAAAAGAGAAGCTTAGTTATGAAAACTGAAATAGATGCTAATAGTCCAAGAAGAAAAGGGATCATTTCATTTAAATAAAAAAGTCTTTAACCATTTTAGTTATCTAAGTTAGAAGGGAAATAAAACAGAGAGAAAATTAGGAATAAAAAACCACATGTGACTTAGTTCAGCAAGCTATCCATTATAGATTGTGACTTCCATAATCAGAGGTCAATCTCATTTTATTTTATTATTTTTTTAAAAACCCTTACCTTCCATTTTGGAGTCAATACTATGTATTGGCTCCAAAGCAGAAGAGTGGTAACGGCTAGGCAATGGGGGTCAAGTGACTGGCCCAGGGTCACACAACTGGGAAGTGTCTGAGGCCAGATTTGAACTTATGACCTCCTGTCTCTAGGCCTGGCTCTGAATCTGCTGAGCTATCCAGCTGCCCTTGATCTATCTAATTTTAAAGGAACAAATTATTATCTTAGGATTTTTGTAAAAAAGAATAGCAAAATGTAATATTTTTGTGAAATGGTATAAAATATTACATTGTTATTCTTAAAACCTATCAATCCTAAGTATGAAAGAATGAATGTAGTCCTTGATTAGAAATGATTCCTTAAAATTAATGAGAGTGATAACATATACATGTATTTACAATTGAACATTGGTATGAACTCAGAAAAATTCTCACTTAAAAATTGGAGTGAATAAAAATTTAAATGAAAATAAATTCATTGTCCTTTTATAAATGCTTTCTTTTTTAGTTATTTATTTTTATTCAGTCCCTCTCTCCCTTCGCACACCATAGAAGATAACATCTATCATATAGATTATCATCTATTATTTAGATTGAATCTTGTATTTCTACTCAGTTCATTTTTTTTTTACCCTTAACTTCTGTGTATTGGTTCCTAGGTGGAAGAGTGGTAAGGGTGGGCAATGGGGGTCAAGTGACTTGCCCAGGGTCACACAGCTGGGAAGTGTCTGAGGCAGGATTTGAACCTAGGACCTCCCGTCTCTAGGCCTGACTCTCAATCCACTGAGTTCAGTTTTTGAAAGTATATATTCACAGGTTTTCTTCAAATATTAAATATATAACTCTATATAATGTTCTCCTGCTTCTACTCATTTCACTCTTTATTATCTCATGTAGGTCTTTTCAATATAAAATAATTTTGTCATCATTTCTTATAGCACATACAAATATTTTCTAAAAATAAAAATAATATAAAACTATGTCCCTGTACATTACTCTACATTTATATTTGAAATAATCTGATTGCATAGATGAATTTCATGAAGAAAAAAATTGTCCAAAATGGTACTTCTAAAAAATTTAAAATCCTAACCTTCTTTCTTATAATCAATATTGTATATTAGTTCCAAGGCAATAGAGTGGTAAGGGCAAAAGGGGTTAAATGACCTCCCCAGGGTCACCTATCTAGGAAGTATCTGAGGCCAGTTTTGAACTCAGGACTTCATGTCTCTAGGCTAGGATCTCACTTCATTAAGCCACCCATTTGACCACTCAACATTATACTTTTTAAAAGATTATTTTAAATGAAACAGAGATTGAACTTCTTTATTCAAATGAATCTAATCTTAGATTAGATAAAGTTAAATGAAGCAGACAGATGCACAAATGGTTCATTCATTTCATCAACATGATCAATACCAATTCCTCTGGCAGAGTTGACAACATACAATCCATGTCAATCGTTAAAATAATTACGATAAATAAATTGCTCATGTCTCACTTCCCGCCACCAAATACTTAAAAACATAACCTGGAAAACTATGAGAATCCTCCTAATCTATTTTCAAAGTATGCTCTTCTTTAAGAAGATTCTTCAGTATTTCTGCAACTATGGATAGTTAGAGTCTATTAACACAACCTAACTAGCTTCCTATTTCAAATAAGAGGCTGAGAGACAACGTGACATAATCAATCAAAGAAGCATTTCTGGAAAATTACATTCCATTGGACACTATATGTACATATCCTAGGAGGAAGGGAAGGCCTTTACAATAGTCCATCTGAGAGTTCTCCTTGTCTGACCACTCAAAAATGAAGTGGACAGACAGGGAGAAGAAGAACCAAAAGATAACTGTTGTGCAAAAATTTGAAAGAGTTTAAATTAAGTAAATGTTGGACTTAAAGTCAGGAAGTTCTGGGTTCAAATCTGTCTCTGATACTTTCTAACTTTGGGATCTGTGAGAAGTATCTTATCTCTAAGCTTCAGGCAATAATCAATATAAATTACGGAGGGGTTTTTATCTGTCTCAAATAGAGATTTCTAGAACATGAAAAATTATGGACATTTGGTAAAATATGGGGATTACTGAGTCCATTTATTTAATTTAATTAATATTTCATATATAAACAATATTAAGAAACAGAATTTCCCTCTTACTCTTGAGGATACCTTCATTCTCCCAGTCTCAGGTTATGAACTTAAGCCTCATCCTCTACTCCTTTTTCTTTCTTACCTCCTATTACCAACCTCTTACCAAGTCCTATAGATCTACATTCATAATATCTCTTTTGTCTGTTCCTGTCTCTCCTCTGACACTACTACCAACCTTGTGCAGGACCTCATCATGACATGCCCTGTCCATTGCGACAGCCTCCTAGTGTGTGTCTTCTTGCTTCAAGCCTCTCCCCATTCCAGTTTATTGTTTCTGCTACAATGTGATCTTCCTACAGTGCAAGAGTCATCATCTCATCCCTCTTATTCAATAAACTCCAAGGTCAAATGTAAATTCCTCTGATTTTCTTTCTTTAAGTTTTTATTTAATTTTATTTTTTTCAATTATAAGTAGAAGCTGTTTCCAACATTTTAAAAAGATTCATGAGCCTCAAATTCTATCCTCCCCCTGCTCCTGAGATAAACAAGCTCCTGAAGTAAACGAGTAGATATAGATTTTGCATGTGCAATCACATAACTTATTTTCCATATTAATCCTTTTATGGAAAGAAACGAATAAAACATTAAGAAAAAGGGGAAAAGTTTGCTTTGGTCTTTTAGTCTTTTCAGACTCCATCAGTTCTTTCTGTGGAAGCAGATGGCATTTTTTATCATGAATCCTTTGGAATTGTTTTGTATCATTGTATTGCTGAGAATAGCTAAGTTATTCACCATTGTGCATCACATTATATTGCTATTACAGTATATAACATTTTCCTGATTTTGCTTACTTCTTTCTACTTCAGTTCATGTTAAGTTCTTTCAGGTTCTTCTGAGTCTCTCCTGCTCTTCCATTTACAATCATATAGTATAACTTACTCAACTATTCCCCAACTGATGGGGGTCTCCTCACTTTCCAATTCTTTACTCCCACAAAAAGAGATGTTCAAATATTTCTGTACATAGCGATCTTTCCCTTTTTGTTCTTTGGGATACAAATTTAGTAATCATATTTTTGGGTGAAAGAGTATTTATTTGCTCTTTCATAGCCCTTTGGGCAAAGGTCCAAACAGCTCTCCAGATTGGTTAGATAAGTTCATATCTCCCCTAGCATCTTAATTTTCTCACATTCCCTCCAAGTTTTATCATTTTCCTTTTCCGTCAGAATAGCCAATCTAATAGTTGTAGGGTGGTCCCTTGAATTTGCCTTAATTTGCATTGATCTAATTAATAGTGATTTAGAGAATTTTTTTGTATGACTGTAAAGAACTTTAATTACTTTGTCTGAGAACATCCAGTTCATATTCTTCAAACCATTTATTAGTTGGGGAATGTCTGATTTTTTAAAAAAAAATTACTTCCTTATCTTAATTCTTTTTACGTTGCAGTCTTCTTATATTTTACTCTCCAGTGACACTCCCCTCCTTATAGGTCCTGACACAAGATAATCTGCATTTTCACTTGCTGTACCCTTTACCTTGAATTTTTTTCCCTACTTCATTTATGCCCTCTGACTTCCTTCAGAACCCAATTAAAATTCTATATACTGTAAGTTCTCTTTTCTGGTCCCCTTTAATCTTCTCTCTGATAATATGTTCAACTTGTATTGTATATATATATATATATATATATATATATATATATAATATAGTTATGTACATGTTTTTTGGATTAGAATGGGAGCTCCTTGAAGACAAATGTGTGGGGTTTTTTCCTTTCATTATATCTTCAGAACTTAGCAAAGTACCTAACTTATAGTTAGAACTTCATAGATGCTTACTGAATATAAACCATTCAGAGCTCCCATCCCAAATCCTCTACTAAGTGAAAATATCAAAGAAGCTATTGCCATAATGTAATATACAGCTTTCTCTAACGGATTATGGTGCCTATGAAAACCTGAGAGAAATCACTCACCAAGAACGAGTAATGGGTAAAATTAATGGAAAACAATCCTGATTTATTCATTTTCCTATCTAGCCAATTCTTGGATGAATAGAGGGGATTGATAATTACCCCCAATAATAGAGTAGATAAGTATAACTGCTCATTTGAAAATGTGGTTCATGAGGCTAGTCAAAATACCAAAAAATTATTCCTCAAAACAAAATGCCAGTTGGTTGTTATTCAAAGAAAGGAGTTTGGTTCCCCTTACTTCATTTTTATTCTCTGTTCCTTCTTGCTTCCAGTTTCTACCCTTTGTTTAATCCTTCTCTTTGTTTTGATTTCCCCATTCCCCCACCCTCATCCCTTTATAATTCAGTTATTTCCTAGCTTCATGACTGCTCTGCTTTCTCTTTGCTTATATCTATTCTGGAGTATCCTCAATTTCCCTCCAAGTCACAATTTTCTAAATCTTTCCATTTTTTTTCTTTCTCATCACTACTTCTTAAAATTTGAAGGGGTGCTAGGAAACAGCAAAGGACCTGCCCTAAGCATGGGTTTTTGTGGAAACTCTTTGGACTCTTCCTTTCTTGACAATAGGATGTACAATTTTCCCCATCTCCACAAAGATTATTTGTGTTATGCCCCTCTAGTTTTGTTGCTTATGTTTCTTCTAGAGGCCCCAGATCTCCTGGCTCTGAATTTCTCCTCTCAGGAACAAAAATATACTCTAAAGATTAATGATTTAAAGTGAAATGATTCTTTTACAGCCCCAGATAATTGGGATAGATAGGATGTAGGTGTCTCTTATTTGACATTTGAATATGTAAACTTTTTCCTTTGTCACTTTAATTAATATAATTACCCTTAGAATATTGAACCTGATCTAAATGACTATTTGATTACATAAGGGAGACAATAGTCAAAGTCTTATTAAATATAGGGTGACCAATGCTTCACCCAGAGACTGACCTGCTGGAGGGAGGCAGGACTTCTTTCTTACAGGAAGTAAAAGTGCAATTATTTTTTTCCAAAAGTGTATACTTCCTCTTCATAGGGACTTAAGTCACTATATCTCCTGGCTTCAGAGGATATTGGCATCCTCTAAGACCCTATTTTACCCATTCTCTCCCCAAGCCCAGCTGTAACCATGGTTGCACTATCCCCTGTGCAATCCCCTTCTTTCTTCAACAGTTTTTGCCCCAGGTGAAAATTTCTAATTATGGTTCTAGCATCAGTTATTGTCATCTTCATGATTGACACCCTTAAAACATTTTAACATGTCATTTTGAAGGGCGATGCCTAGATGGGTCAGATGGTTGACTGAATTTGCTTTTTAACATTAATGCTTTGCAGGAAGTGAAGAGTTGCTAAGTTTATCATTAAACTAAAACACTGGCAATATTCACGAACTCTCTATAAAGAAAAAGTAAAGGTGGTAAGTAAAAGGTGAGATTGAGAAAATGACTTGATTACTACATGGAAATGAAAATGTAATTGACATTTAAAAATGTGTGTATGTGTGTTTCAGACTGCTCTCTTACATTTTCCTAATAATGGTTATATATAAACATACAATTTCAGCTAACTTTTTTATAGACTAGCTATATAATTCTAATTATCAACGCCTTGTCAGGAATAGGGTAAGGGGTTAAAATTAATTAGCCATGATTTTGTCTTGAGTACAACAGAAAAAAATGAGCAGGAATCATTTTAGATGACTACTTCTCTTGAAAGGCTAAAAGAAACAATTTCCAAAATGACTGAAATAATTGTAACAATACACTCTAGAACATGGTAGAAAAAGATACAATGCTTCCTGTAAAAACATCACATATTTACATGTTAAATAGGTGACATGAGCATTTTACAAAATGAGGTGTTAATTTCAATTAAAAAGAAAAATGGTACCACTTAAGGATATCTATTCCCAAATCTCATTTTTTTCCATTTAATTACTATATCTAGCCATTAAATCTTCAAAGACCATTTAAGAAGAGTGAAAAAAAGAGAAGTCAGCTG
>NC_058131.1:135010432-135011445 GCF_016433145.1 Gracilinanus agilis | reverse complement strand
AGGGGGCCTGGCAGTACCAGATATTAAACTATACTATAAAGCAGCAGTTATCAAAACAATATGGTACTGGCTAAGAGATAGAGAGGAGGATCAATGGAATAGACTGGGGATAAATGACATCAGCAAGACAGTGTATGATAAACCCAAAGAGCCCAACTTTTGGGACATGAATCCACTATTTGACAAAAACTGCTGGGAAATTTGGAAAACAATATGGGAGAGATTAGGTCTAGATCAACATCTCACACCCTACACCAAGATAAATTCAGAATGGGTGAACGACTTGAATATAAAGAGGGAAACTATAAACATGTTAAGTGAACACAGAATAGTATACTTGTCAGATCTATGGGAAAGGAAAGACTTTAAAACCAAGCAAGAGTTAGAGAAAATTACAAAATGTAAATTAAATGGCTTTGACTATTTTAAACTAAAAAGTTTTTGTACAAACAAAAACAATATAGTCAGAATCAGAAGGGAAACAACAAATTGGGAAAAAATCTTTATAACGAAAAACTCTGACAGGGGTCTAATCACTCAAATATACAAGGAGTTAAAGCAATTGTATAAAAAATCAAGCCATTCCCCAATTGATAAATGGGCAAGAGACATGAATAGGCAATTTTCAGGTAAAGAAATCAAAAGTATCAATAAGCACATGAGAAAGTGTTCCAAATCTCTAATAATTAGAGAAATGCAAATCAAAACAACTCTGAGGTATCACCTCACACCTAGCAGATTGGCTAAAATGAAAGAAGGGGAGAGTAATGAATGCTGGAGGGGATGTGGCAAAATTGGGACATTGATGCATTGCTGGTGGAGTTGTGAACTGATCCAGCCATTCTGGCTGGCAATTTGGAATCATGCTCAAAGGGCTATAAAAGAATGCCTGCCCTTTGATCCAGCCATACCATTGTTGGGTTTGTACCCCAAAGAGATCATAGATAAACAGACTTGTACGAAAATATTCATAGCTGCGCTTTTTGTGGTGGCAACAAATTGGAAAAGGAGGG
>NC_058131.1:134880801-135010332 GCF_016433145.1 Gracilinanus agilis | reverse complement strand
AGTTCCAGGCGAACTGGAGAGACCTCCGGGAACTGATGCAGAGCGAAAGGAGCAGAGCCAGAAGAACTCTATACACAGAGACTGATATACTGTGGTAAAATTGAATGTAATGGACCTCTGTACCAGCAGCAATACAATGACCCAGGACAATTCTGAGGGATTTATGGTAAAGACGCTACCCACATTCAGAGGAAGGACTGCAGGAGAGGAAACATATAAGAAAAACAACTGCTTGAACGCATGGGTCGGGGTGGACATGATTGAGGGTGTGGACTCGAAACTACCACACCAATGCAACTACCAACAATTTGGAAATTGGTCTTGTTCAAGGACACATGACAAAACTAGTGGAAACGCGCATCGGCCAAGGGTGGGGGGGGTGCGGGGGGGGGTTGAAGGGGAAAGGTGGACCATGAATCATGTAACCATGTCAAAAATGAATATTAATAAATGTTAAAAAAAAAAGGATTTTCAAAACTTTCCTTTTTAAAGAAAAGAGGGGTACAAATTTATAGTAAATTCAAACAATTCCACCTCTGATTCTTTGGAAGATTAACATGTTAGCCTTCCCAATGAATTATCACATATATAATATCTATACATTCCAGGATTGTCTCATTTAGATTCATAAGGGCCCAAAGATATTATATGTTTGATAGAGAATATAACTGCATTTGTGTGTTTTCTAACACGTTAAAAGTATTGAAAGGCTTATTGACAAGGAACCATTAGGGGTATTCCTCTGTTTCTGGCACAAGACTTTTACAATTAAGATAAAATAATGGTGCAAAGGAAGGACAGAAGTAGATGAAGCACCCACCTCCCCACAATTCAGTTCATTATATTCAAAGGCTCACTCAGAGTCTCATGACATAGTGTTTGATTTCTGGGATATACTCTATTGGTGTGATCTTTTTAGTTCATCTGGGATCATGAGGATCCTTACAGAATCTTCTCCAGAGATCTACTTTCCTGGTCCAGGTTATTGAAGATATATTTCCTTAAAATTGCTTTTAAAAGATTTTAGTCTACAGACCTTTAAGATCACAATCCTCCCTCAGGAGGATGAGATACTGCCCAATCTCATCCTACATATACTGCACATACAAAACCTGATGGCAACTGAAAATAACGTTTAACACAGTGAATATTCATTTAAAACAAAAGACTTGGTAAAGGATGTATGAGTAGGATATTAATTTAACAATGCATTAAATATTATATGAATCACCTCTCCAAAAATTAGAGGAAAAAATACATATATAAATAAATATTATAACAAGTCACTGATACATATTAAAAATCTATACATATATACACATTCAAGAAGGTAGTTTAAATCCTATAAGCATGTAGGTCAGGTGCAACAATATTGCAGTTACCCACCATCTGCCATGACTAAAGAAAGTTGCCCTACCAAAGGAAAAAATGGACAGAAGTTTAACAAAAAATGGGAATGTGGTCCCCTAGTATGATTTCTACTTCATACAAGAGTCATAGAGATAACAAACCAGTGTCAGAGTCAAATAAGGATATATTCATCTTTCAAGTTTATATCTTATAGGCTAAGTCAGAAAAGGTCTACTTCAGAACTTTGCTGAATGATAGCTTTTCCAACTTACCCCTAAGACAGTTGTCAGTGCCAAGTGGGTTCTTTTGCTTTATGAAATGCTGTGTTCCATGTTCTGTGTTCTTTTCATTTCATGGCTCCTAAGTCTTATGTTATCCTGACTGTAGCTCCACAGTATTTTAATTGTTCTGTTTTTCTTATTGCTTGTAGTATTTTTTCCTTAATCTGAGAGCTATGGAATGTAGCAAAGATTTTTCTGTGCATTTTCTTCTTTAGGTCTTTTTGACATGGTGTTTAGTGAATTCTTTCAATTTTATCTTCTGATTCTAGAATTTCTGGATAGTTTTCCTTCCTGATTTCTTGGAATATAGTGTTTAAAACATTTTTCTGATTAGAACATTCTGGAAGTCCTACTATTCTTACATTGTCTCTCCTTCATTTATTCCCAGGTTAGTTTTTTATGATAAGTTTCATATTTACTTATATTATTTCATCTGATTTTGCTTTATTATTTCTTCTTGTCTTAAGTAATCTTTAGCTACCTCTTCTCTAGTTCGAGTTCTTAATAGATTATTTTATTCTATGAATTTCTGGATGTCTTTGAGTAATCTTTGTTTTGTGATTTTCTTTAATCACACATTTTTTTAATTTTTCATCAACCTCTCTCATTTGTTTTTTCAGATTTTATTTAAATTCTTCCAAAAACTCTCCTTAAGCTCGTGGCCATTTATTTTATTTCTTTGTTGTTTTTGAAGTAGGTGTTTTTACTTCACTATCCTCTGAGTTTGAGCCAACATATTATTTGTCTCCATAATGATTATCAATATTTGGGTTCTTTCTTCATTGGCTACTCATTGTTTGTTTAATTTTAAAAATTTTAGCAGATAGGACAATGGACTTAATTACTGGCTCGTGGCTGGGCACCCAGGGTTCCTATGATACTGGGATTTGCTACCTCAGCTTTCAGGAATTTTTTGTGTTTGGTTTTTTTTTTTTTCCTGTATCCTATTTAGTTATTCCACTTTTTATAGTCTAGGATCTGATGTAATCCCCAGGTCCTCCACTAAAGCTCTAGTCCATGATTGATCTCAGGTGCTCCAAACAGAGTCAGTGGGCAATTCTGCCATTGCAACTACAAGCAGAGATGCCACCTCTCTCTGTGGCAGCAACCAGGAACTTCATTCTTCTGGGGGTGATCATGTCTGTTGGAGCCTCAATCCCTCAGCAACCACCCTCATCAGTCTATATTCCTTCCTCACTTCTCCTTTCTCACTGCTTCAGCCCACAGGATAGAGCGAGAGTCCAATCCATTTTCTCCAAGCCTCCAAAGTACCTTGCCTTTCAGCAGGGAGGCTTGAGGTTCTGCCCTTTAGGTCTGGGTCCTGGTATCCACTCTCTTAGAGCCCACATGTGGACCAGTGAGTTTCTGAGCCAGTGAGGATCTCAGTTGCTCCCAGGGCCCTCCCTCCACCTGCCAATTCCCATGGTATCCTCCTTGGTATAAACTTCAGGACTCAGCAAGCAAGTGTAAGGTTTTGGGTCCAGTTTTGTTGATTTTATGATACTTACTCTATTTCTACCCCCAGGGTCTGCAGAAGTGGGACTGAAACCAGGAAAGACAGAAACGTTCCACCCTTTTTGTCCCTTGCTATTCAGCTTCACTCCCAACTCCTTTCTGTTTTTGCTGCTTTTAACATTATTTTTGGTTATTTGGGGGGGCAATAGGAGGGAGAGGAAGATTCATGCCCTACTTTGCCTTCTTCCCAGAATGTACCTCTCTATATTCTATTTTTTAAATAAACAGTTGGACCATTTCTCAGCTCAATAAACAGTGATTTTTTTATACTTCATTAGCAACCTTTCCAGCAAAATCTGCCACTACTCATATTTCACTGGCCAAGCCTTTAAGAATCACCTCTGTGCCATGATGGAACAAGTAGGTAAAACATCAGTGAAACAACTAAATGCAGAAGTCCTCTTTAACACTGAAAAAAATGAAGTCAAAGGACAGAATCCCTAACTCTCATCATATGTCTTTTTAATCCACTAAAATTGCATCTCTTCTGTAATCAATAATATATTCACTTTGTTTGCATTTTGCATTTACTAATATGTGTATATGTTGTGTCCTAATCAGTGTAGTATAAGCTTTTTATAACAGGAACTATTTTAACTTTTGTCATTGTATCTCCAGTACCTAGCACAATTTCCAGAACCAAGTACGTACTTTATAAATTTTGTTAAAATTAATACTCAGTTATAACACACTCATTAATAAATGTAACCCATAATAAATGTGATCTGTATAAAATAGGTAAGATTAAAAACTTTGGAGTTCAGACAAGGTCAAAAAACTTTTTCAGGAAGGATTTGAGTCATTGACCTGATCATTTTGTGTGGTGAAGGCATAAAAACTCATAGAGGTATGATTTGCCTCAAAAAATTTTAGACAAAGTGCATATATTTTCTATGATAGAGACAAATAATTCTTAAATGTTCTCCAAATATTCACGCATTAGAAATTTTTTTAATTTTTCTTTTTTCCTTGAAACTAATGGATAAATATAATCATTAAATTCATTTCCACTAAGTCCTATCATTCTTTACAAATGCAGTGAATTTGTAATCTAAAGGGAATATTAATATAATCTAAATTAATAATTTTAAGGTTATAATAATTAGTGAATGGATTATATCTATCATTCTAAAAAGTCCAGCTAATCAAACTTTAAATGATGATGATAGAACATAATGAATATCACTTAGAGCTGGATTGTTTCTCTTGCAAAGTATATTTTGGCTTGCATGTTTCTGAGATTGACCATGTTTGACATCTCAGTTGCTTGCCAAGGATAATAGTAGTATCTGCCTACACATTTCTTGGAGGCTACGTGTCTTATCTCTTTCTTCCTCACTTTAAAGTTAATAATGTTTCTCTAATACCTACCACAGGCTTTCAAAAGTGACTGTTAACAAACAAAGCATTTAGATATTATGAAATACACATTATTACTATCCATAGAAGTTATCGCTTACACCCTGCTAGATTGCTCAGTTATTTTGATTCAACTAGACACAAAACAAAATATGAAAAGTATAGCTCACTTGCTCCCCTTTGCTTAGAAACCACATCCCATAATTAAATTGAAATATGGAAGATATATTTATAAAAACAATGAGGACTGAGGGAGGTTAATTCACTTCATTCTCCTGCCTATCACTTTCAAGTTACAGCTGAATCATAACCATTAAAGAAAACTGTAGGCTGTAATAACATTAAATCACCTGAGTCTAAGGGCTGCTGGCAGAGAACGACAGATGACTCTAAGATATAAAGGAAAGAATAATACTGTAAGCACAAAATCTCATAGTTAGAACAGAACAGAGAACATCTAGTCTAAACAAAACCAGGGAAAGAATCCCCAGCATGACACACTCAGACATTGCTTTCACACATCTACTATGAGGGATTCTTCTATTTTTTATGGAAACCCATGTGAGCTCAAATTGTTTGTAACCTTTAAAAGTGCATATTCACCATTTGCTTTTATATCACATTCATGTCCAACATGCAGGAATTGCCAGATTCAAGAATACTTCCAATAACAGAAACTTTATGCATCCAATATCTTTTTATTCAATATCTTTTTATTGCCAACAATTTAAAAATTTGTTATCTAACTTTCTATGAACTTTATGTCAGATCTTCATCTATTGTACATGGTTTTTCCTCCAAATGAACTATTTTCTAGTACTCAAAAGCAACATAAATTTGAATAAAAAAACAAGTAATTTAATACAATTCAAAATAGATAAGAAGAATGTAATGACTTTTGGTAGAGAAGAACAATTAAAAGAACAAAGAGAATTATGACCTATGATATGATATCCTCTAATTATATTATTTATTTAGATTGTAGCATTGTGTTACTGAAGCATTTCAAGTTGTAAAAGAAAGAATCTTGATCAGTGACAATTACTAAGAGCAAAGACTAAAGGTGGTGAATATCAACCAACCCCTACTCTTCTCTCTTTCTCCTCTTTCTCTTTCTCTCCCTCCTTCTTTTTCATTATCCCCTCCCTTTCACCGTCCTTCTCTTTCTCTCTTCTCTTTTCCTCTTTCTCTATTTTCTCTCACTTCCTTTCTTGTCTTCCTTCCTCTCCCTCTCCAACTTTTTTCACTTGCTACTCCCATTCTTCTACAGTTCAGAAAGCTTAGACTTCTCAAATATTTTTCTAAAATCTGTATTAACTGTTTCATAAAGCTGATGAAACCTAGAGAAGATTGCATATCAATGCAATTGAAAATACATTTTTCAGGGGGCAGCTGGGTAGCTCAGTGGACTGAGAGAGAGCCAGGCCTAGAGATGGGAGGTCCTAGGTTCAAGTCTGGTCTCAGACACTTCCCAGCCGTGTGACCCTGGGCAAGTCACTTGACCCCCATCACCTACCCTTACCACTCTTCTGCCTTGGAGCCAATACTCAGGATTGACTCCAAGACGGAAGGTAAGGGTTTAAAAATAAAGAGAAAAGAAAATACATTTTTCAGAAAAGTAAGACCTGGGGACAGCTAGGTGACTCAGTGGAGAGCCAGGCCTAGAGATGGAAGGTCCTAGGTTCAAATCTAGCCTCAGACACTTCCTAGCTGTGTGACCTTAAGCAAGTCCTTTAATCCCTATTACCTAGCCCTTACTGCTCTCCTGCTTTAGAAACAATACATAGTATGGATTCTAAGATGGAAAGTAGGGGTTAAAAAAATAAAATCAATAATCTAAAAGAAGAAAAAATAAGAACCAACTTTTCTTAAAGATAAAAAACTTAAACCTGAGCTTTAAAAAAGAAAATAGCAACATTTTTACATTAAGAAGTAGAAGAAACATCCAAGGACGTTTAATTGAGTTCATTTCAGAGAGAAGGAAAATCAAACTCAGAAAGGTCTGATGCCTTGCCCAAGGACAAGGACACACTTGTAGAACAAGGCAGAGATTGTATTTGAACCCAGATCCTCTGACACTAAATGCCCCACACTCTTTCCTCTAATACTAAATTCCCCAAACTTTTCTGTTTCATATAACCTTTACTGAATCATAATAAAATTATTGAGTAGTAGATGAGACTTCATTTAAAAATATAATTTCTCACCTATTTTAATAAAAAAGAGACATAGTGTTATGGCATTTAGAATCTTATTTTTGAAACTATGGAAATTAGAAGCATATTCTTGAAAATTCATACATGCTACAGAAGAATTATTTTTTTTATTGGCTTGAAATCATTTTTAACTTGTAAACTTTAAAATACTTTGTATTAGTTTTCTTTACTTCATATAAAAAAAACAAAATGTCTTATAAAATAAAAATCTCAGTTGTTTGACAATTGTCCACAAAACAAATTGTAGACATGCAATCCAACATTTACTAGCTAATATTTTGCATTGTTGCCTGAAAATTAGATCTAAGGTAAAGTAAATTTGGATTCAAAAGATGACAGTTGGTATAATTTGACCTTTTAAATGCAATGAGATGATTGTTTTAAAGCTATCTGGTTATGTGAGAAATGATGGGTGAAAGTGGGGATCTTAGCGAGAATAAAGATTTTTTCCTTAAAACAATTTTTCCCTGAGCTCCAATTTCATATACACTCAATTTTCATTTCATTCAATTTAAAGAAATATATTAAAATATTACTGTGTACAGGACACTATTCTAAGTGCTAGAGAAATTATATGGTTTATACAGACTGTAATCCAGGATTTCCCTGAATATACAGTTGGTGAGTATAAGAAACACAAATTATAACATAAAACATGAAAGGGATAGTAATAAAGATATGACTACTGAAGTAGTCCTAATGTGTCATGACAACAGCCTGCCCAAAGACGGTAGGGGCAGAGAAGCAAAATGTAAGGGTTTCTCTGCATTAGAACCAACTAGAAGTGGTAAGGAAAAGGGCAGAATGAAATGAAACTAGTCTAAGAAATATGAACTCAGAAAGAATAAATAGTAGCCATCAAGAAAGAATAATGAGTTCAGTTTGAGATATATTGAATTCAAAGTAATGAGAGAACATTCAGGTTATGATATCTAGGAAAAAGATGAAGAATTAAATCCAAATTGGATAGGGGTGGTCTAAGTTAGGAATATAAATCTGAGAATCACCTTCATAAATGTCGTATTTAGATAGTACCAAAGAAAGAAGAGCTAAGGGCAGAATCTCAGGGAATACATATCTCCAAGAGGTTGAAAGGAGGACTAGATATGAAAGGTTTGGAAGGTGAAAAAAGAAATAGGAGAATATGATATCTCTGGAGCCAAGAAAGAAGACACTGTCAAGAAAAAGGAAATTGTCAACAGCATTAAATAGCCATCATTAAGTAACACTGAAGAATTTATTTCCAATAAAATAGTAGTGATAACAATTGCTTAAATGTATTGATGAGTAAGGTAGGGGAGTTAAAAGAACTCCTGTTGTATGGTTTAATTTTGCTCAAAATTAAATTAGGAGATTAAATCACTGGCTTGAAGTGTAGAGGGTGGCAGCTTACAGTGTGAAAGGAAGAGGGAAAGATTTGTTATAATTATTGAAAAGAATGAAATTGCTAAGCAGCACTGAGAGGCCTGCTAAGAATATGTATCATAAAGATTCACCTCTTATAAAATGGACTTACCAGGAACAGAAATTATGACATATTTATTAAATGAGATAATATTTAAATACTTAGAAAATTTTGAAGTTCTATATGAATATTAACTGCTAATGCTATTATTATTGTTATTACTACTTTTTCCATTAATCATTACGTATGATTTCTTCAATATCAATTATAGAAAATATGTTGTTGTTATCTCTCCGTAGTTTCCAATTCTTTGTGACTCCATTTGGGGTTTTCTTGACAAAAAACACTGACTAGTCAAGGGGAAGTTTGAGAAAAAGCAAAAAAGCTTTTTGTATAAAGGATATATAGTATTTAGAACAGGTTAGTATTTAGAACAGGTTAGCATAAATAAAATGCAAGCTTCAATTTAACAGCTAATCTGTCAAAATCAGGGGTCAGTTATGACTGAATTGGATGATTTATGAATATTTTAACTAGATAATAAGTGCTCTCATTGATTCGATACTTTTGTTATTGTTAACCCTTCATTTCCAAGATGGCCAATGACAGACATCAAGGGCTGATTTCTTAACATATATGAA
The DNA here is from genome assembly GCF_016433145.1 of Gracilinanus agilis. Lineage (NCBI taxonomy): Eukaryota > Metazoa > Chordata > Mammalia > Didelphimorphia > Didelphidae > Gracilinanus > Gracilinanus agilis. The sequence continues at coordinate 135,001,565 of NC_058131.1, read as the reverse complement.
TTGGATTTAAGTGAGGTAGAGTTTCACAAAGTCATCATCCTCACTGTCTCTTCCAGAGTCATCAACTCAAGTGGCAACAAAGGGTTTTAAAGGATTGCATGCCTTTTGATCTAACTATACCACTATTAGTTTTGTACTGCAGAGAGATTTAAAAAAAAACGTTTGTACAAAAATATTTATAGCTGAGCTTTCTGTTGTAGCAAAAAATTGGAAAATGGTGGGGTTTCCCTTGATTGTAGAATGGCTGGACAAATTATGGTATATGATGGTGAGGATCTACTATAGTGCTATATGGAATAATGAACCGGAGGGTTTCTATATGAACTGGAAAGACCTCCATGAACTGAAAAAGAGTGAAATGAGAAGAACCAGAAGAACACTGTGCATAGAAAGTGAAACATTATGAGATGATCAAATGTAAAAAGACTCTGCTACTAATAGCAATGCAATAATCAAGAATAATCCTGGGGAACTTATGAAAAAGAATACTATCCATAGCTAGAGAAAGAACTGGGGAAGTAGAAATGCAGTAGAAAAATATATGATTTTCACTTGGTTATATATATGATTTGGGTTGTGGTTTTTAAAAGATTATTCTATTAAAAATATGAATAATATGGAAATAGTATAAGGCATGTATAAACCAGTGGAATTACTTGTCAGCTCTGGAAGGGGGGAGGAAAGAGGTAAGGGAGAGAATATGAATCAAATAATGTGGAAAAAAACATTAAAAAGGGGGAGAAAGAATTCAATAAAATCAACCAATATATTAAAAAAAGTCTAGTGGCAAGACCCTAGTCAGGACAACTGGCAAAGGTCCTGGATGAAGTGGATGACTATGAACTGGAGGAATTCCAAGTGAATTGCAATGACCTCCAGGAATTGATGCAGAGTGAAAGGAGCAGAACCAGGAGAACATTATACACAGAGACTGATACACTGTGGTAAAAGTGAATGTAATGGACTTCTCTACTAGCAACAATGCAATGATCAAGGACAACTATGAGGGACCTATGAGAAAAAATGCTATCCACATTCAGAGGAAGAACTATAGGATTAGAAACATAGAAGAAAAACAACTGCCTGATCACATGGGTGAATGGGGATATAATTAGGGATATTAACTCAAAATGAGCACCCTAGCGCAAATATCAATAATATAGAAATAGGTCTTGATCAATAACACATGAAAAACCCAGTGGAATTGTGCGTTGGCTATTGGAGGGGGTGCGAGAAGGGGAGGGATAGAACATGAATCCTGTAATCATGGGAAAATGTTCTAAATTTTAAAAAAAGAATAAGCATTTACAATTTTTATCTGTACACAATTTTACAGGAATATATGTATGTGTATATTTTTATATTTGTGCATTCTGGAAAAGAACTGTGATTTCATTGGTTTAAACATTACACAATAAGAAACATTCTCTAACAGAGATCTTCCTAACTTCAAGACTGTCTTTTTTTTGATATACCTTATTGCATCCATGTTGCAAAAACCAAGTATACCATTCAGGAGCCAGAATGGATGAAGATGTACTGACCACCCTGAAGATCCTGATCCTTGTGGAGAGTGGTGTGGGCATAAGAAGAGATACTTTTATTAAGCTGGATAATTGATTAAGTGAATTGGAAACACACTGCATGAGAAATGACAGTAAAAATGCTAGTTGGAAACAATTGATAAGGAAAACCAAGAAGTTGATAGAAATGGGCTAAAATGTACACAAAAGCATTCTTTGTTATTTATAGAGGCTAGTACAAAAACCTATGATGGTGTACAATGTGCCTTTGAAAAACTTGTTCAAAGGATCATTTAAACCCCTGGACTATGGGAGAGTAAAAAACAGAATAAAATAGTAAGGCTTTCAGAGTGAAGAAAGCCAGAGAGGAACTTGTAAAGGATATTTCTATGTTATAAACTCTGAGAAGGTCTATCTTTTGCGTTTTTGATCAGATAATGTCATCTTCCTATATATAAACTCCTTAACTGCTCTTTTAGGGACCTTGCAGTTTGCACATATTTGTTTTGTATCATGGCAATGAACATTTATAAGAAAACACTCATCAGCTTTCCTAGGCAAAATGTTTATGGTAAGCATGCACAAATTGCAACCTTCAGTCTTTTTTTTTAATGTAACATAAAATGGGTGCGCAATGCTTAGTGCACTCAATTTCATGAGCAACATTCATCGTGTATTTTTTTAATCCATCCAACAAATATCTGTTGTGAAGCTGTCTATCTGCATTTTGTTCTCCTTTTGGTTAATTTTGTGTGATTATTGGATTGTTTTATATAACTCCTAAAAACTCTGGGAGCTATAAGCAACGAATTCCTTCGCAGGTTTAACAGCATGTTCTTATAGCTTTTCAAGGAAGAAGATGTAACAGATTTTCTTTTTAAAGAACTTAGCAAAAAAAGTCACCTGCGTTTCCCTAATGATGCTTTGGAACTAGCAGTGAAATAACATAATTGGGTCTTACTTTTTAATTCACTTCAATGAATAACTAAGTTGCTTAAATGGAGTTTTAATTCTGTGATATATATTAGATTCGTGGCACTTTTGCACTGCAGGTTTTATAATGCAGTCTCTGACAGTGGCAGTCAAGTTTTTCCCCCACTTTGTTCCAGAGGGATATGAAATTAGTATGTTCATTGTGACTTGTTCATAATAGTACTTAACACATTTTAAAGCCATTTTTCTTAAATGTTGGTAGTTTTTGTCCAACTATCCCAACTGTAGCTTGTTTGATGTTATAAAGATATGTATCATATGATTGCTTTTAATGGATAGTTGATATTCTGAACCTTAATTCTATGTATTTGGGGTCAGGGAGAAAGCATCAAGTGACAGTTTGAGAAAAGGCATTCTATAGCTTCTGGATTCTGATGGGTGTGGAAATATTGTTGCAATGAAAATCTTGAATTTACTGTAACAATTGCCAGTGCTTTATCAAAACTAACTTGTATAGACTAATAAATCTTTTCCAAGTTAAAAAAGTATACCTATAAGAAACACCCCTCTCCCCAAATATGTAAGTCCTAAAAATACAGCAAAGATGGGTTAAATGATATCAGATGCAGTAAATTTTGAATGACAATAAATTAGGAATGACAATATCACCTATGGAAAAAAGTCTGAATGTGTGTCCTTCATGACAGACTCCTTCAGGCAGGTTGGTAACAGGTGGTGCTGATACTCTTTGACAGAGGATTTTCTTTGCTCCAGGAACTTAAAATAGGGGGAAAAGGATTATGAAAATGACTTCACCTGACCCAACAATGCCCCTGTCTTTTGTCAGTCATCGTGTTGGTTTTAGAATAAGTCAGTATAATATTTCAATCACCATGCTGCTGATTTACTTTTTTTACACCTGTCAAGGCTGAAGGCAAATGTGTTCCCAGAGCCACTCCACTTGAAGGAAATATATGAAAATTAGAAATAGACTACATTCTATAAGGAACTGTCAGTTCTGTAAGACTTTGCAAAATCTCTTTCTTTTCTATTAAGTCAGAAAATAGAAAAAGAAGGTAAGGGTAAAGGTCAAGTTATAGTGTCCCTAGTGAAATTTCAGTTTGACAGCCTCCCAAGTCACCACATTGAAGTAGAGATTGCTCCTTGTCTTGACATAAGCATTTCCTAGTTTTCCACTGTGTTTATAGTTTATTCAATAAAAATGAGAAAATGAATATGACTACATTCACAGTAATGATAAATGTGAAGATATCCTGATAGTGTCTCACTTTCATTTTTATTATTACTTTATTTTTATAATAAACTGGACTCCTTTGAGGCCAAATTAGAAACATATGGTATTGATTCCATATTGCTAACTTACGAAGGTATTACTTTAACATTAGTCCTTTAAAATTTGTGCAAATAAAATTATATTAATACAAAATATTGGATCCAGGCAATAATTCAGTATGTGCCAACAATCCCCCTGGCATTTGTTATACTATATTGGAAAGAATCCTTGGATGATTAAAGAACCACAGGAGGATCATACATAAATCAGATAGAGTGAGTTTCTGGAAAACTAGCTTCCATTAGAACAAATTCTTACATTACTTGCATTCTGCTTTTCAATTCCAGAAATCAAAATAAAATTGTACCCATTGTCACTGAAATTCATCTTTCTATATTTGCTATGTAAAAATCCATATTTTCTGCTATGTAAAAGGAAGAACAAGAATAATATCTAACATTTTCTAAAACACGCTAGCCACAATGTTCTGTTAAAATATAGAATTCACAATATATGTTGAATATGTTTATATTTTATTCTTAAAAAGCAGTGGAATTTTAAAATTAGCTTTACTGTTTAAAAAAACATTTCTTTTTAAGCTGTATAAAAGCTTAATCTTTAGTCTTCTAAAAGCATGAGAACTAGAACAATGACATGGGGCAAGAATAACTATAACATTCCCATATTTGTTACATAATCTCACTGACTGTTTTGCTTTTATGTAGGAAAGTCTTGCTTTCCTTCCAATAAAAATGTATTACTTACCTATTATGTGCATATACTCTGCACACAGTAGGCACTGAAGATATAAATCCAGAAACAAGATAATCCCTGTCCTCAACAAACCTATATTTTACTAGATCATATATATCATTGTTATTAAGTAATCATCTCATCTCATCTACTACCCAATCCTATCTTTCCTAGCTGTTGATAGGTTCATGGGAAGTGAGGAAAGGTAAAGAGCAGAAAAGTACATTATTGCCATAATCATTTCTTTCTCCTTTCTACTATTGCCATGAATGCTCATTTCTTTGGAAGGGTTGTAAGGAGTTAATGTTGATTGGCTAAAGAAGGGAAGAATAATAGTGCACAAAAAATTGAATATTCTCATGTGTACTGTTACTACCACTGGTAAGGAGCAACACTATTTCTTCCCTTCACCAATCTCTGCTTGAGGTCATTTGGGAGATGGTAGTTTCTACTAAAATGCTTACTTGTGACTTCTTAAAAGGAGAAATGGATGTTTTCACATACTCTATACATGTATATATGGGTGGGAGAAAGAAAGAGAGAGAGAGAGAGAGAGAGAGAGAGAGAGAGAGAGAGAGAGAGAGAGAGACAGAGACAGAGACAGAGACAGAGACAGAGAAAGAGAGTGTCAAGAAGGGAAGATGTGATTATGTTCTAATTGGTTAATGTGTGGGAGGGGGATTGAGCTTGAAAGCTACTGGTAGGGTGGCCAAAAACCACTGTGACAGAGCCCTACCAAGATCTACAAACCTATTTACCAACACAACTTAAAAACAAGCATAAAATGTCACCAGCTTCAACCATCTTCTCATAATGTTAGCAAAAATGAATTTGAAACTGAACATGTTGAGAATAACACTGGCATGAAGCGACACTCTAGTCAGATGTACATTTTGATTTAACACAGATGGGTACCAAGTGATTTTTGCCAATTCTGAATGTTCCCAATGAGGCTTTCACAAATAGCTCTGTTCCCCTAGTAGTACACAACTTCAGCCAAAAGTGTTGCAAATATACAATAAATGTTTTGATTCAAATGTACCCAATCCATACCAAAGGTTTCTGAGTTAACTGAATTTAAGTCCACTGAAACTGAAATGTTTTCTATTCTGTTAGAAGTCTACAATATTAAAATTATACAATATTCAAAATTCTAATTTATTTTGCTAGTGACAGAAATATATATATATATAGTCTCTCTCTCATATATATATATATATATATACACACACACACGTGTGTGTGTGTGTGTGTGTGTGTGTGTGTGTGTGTATGAGTGGTTTTTTAAACCACTCTATCAATTAGGAAGTCACTTAAGGTTAAGTTATATCCAAAGTTCCTTGCAAAATTAATATATGCTTTTAAATTATTATACCTAATAAGTTCTATCTATATACCCTTTAGTGCCTTATATTCATTTGCCATATATTTGACACAATGAATTTAAAAAATCATGGAGAATTTTTAGGCCACAGAGGATAGGTGTTAGGAGGAACATGGATCTATTCTTCACATATCTGAAGAGTGAATGTGTGATGTTGCAGATGAAATTTGTTGGGATTCAAATAAAGGGCAAGACAATCAGAGCTTTGCCCCAATTATCAAAATATAGATGACACAAAATATAGTTAATATGATTATTAAATTCCCTTTTTGACAAAGTGCCTTCTTAATTATCTCTCCTTTCGGATTGTAAAATTGACTCAAGGAGGAATTTGTGCTATTTTCTCTGGACATGTTGCTGACCCCCAAGCAACTAAAATCATTGCTTGTGGCTCTGGATTTGTTGTATTCACATGGGTTGGACTAGAGAATATCTGATATTCATAGCAACTCTTATAATCCGTTGTTTAATTTAAACCCCCTTCCCAACAAATTGATTTTCTGAATTATTCCCATCATCTTCTGTTGACAAATTTCAAACTTTTAGGCTCATTGAGAATCTCTTTTGGGATAATAAGGACTTTAAAAATGTCAATTATCTGAGTATAAAGTACTGTTAATATTTTTAGAGTCACTTGTAGAGTGAAGGGAAAGGGAAAAGTAGTAACCAGATAATGAATTTCTTATTGGGAAACTCCCTCTACTAATGCATATCACAATAATTCTACAATTAATAGCCCAGAGAATTCACTAGGGACACCAAGAGCCTTAGTGCTCTCAATAAATATCATACAGCCAACACTGTGTCATGTCCTACTGCTTCTTAAGTCACCCTCTGACCATTATGTCAAGCTGTTTCTGCTATTTCTATATTTCCAATATGGGAGGAAAGAGGAAATATTCTATATGAAACAATAACTACTGTAATGCAGGATTGATGCAAGATCTCTTGCATTTTCAAAATCATCCGAGGCAATCCTGGCAGTTAGGGGAATGGAACATTGACCCAGCAAGTCCCTGGTCTCAAGACTTGACTGTTGGAGCTGGGAACTATAAATTCCCCTGGAGAACCAACCTGGGGGTTCTGATTTCCTTGACCTCACCCAGACATCCAGCTACCCCCTGGACTTCCCCTGGGGACCCCGGGAGGGGAAGGGAAGGTGTGTTTGGTGGGTTGTGGAATGTTGGAAAGAATTAGTTAGCTTAGCCTAGCCAGAACACCCCTAAATCAAATCATTACCCTCATTTGTCAAGCTGGTAGACCACTCTACATCAGGGCAGTGGAAATTATCCCTGGCTGAGGGGCTGGTTCCCTCAGCCTGATCTTACCTTCTGAGGCCCTCTGCCAGCACTGGAAATTCATCCATAGCTACAGCTTCTCCAGACCCTAACCCTCCTCCCTCAGTTAACCCTTGTGTTTAAATAAACCCCTTGTGTGATTCTGAGAGTTTTAGTAGTTCATTTATATCATCAACCAGGGCTAAGGGCTAAGGGCTGAGGAGAAGGAGGATAGCTACCACTTGTTTCCAGAGGGGGTTAGACTAGGCATCCATTTTGCTCAGGAATTAAGGCAAGTTCACTTCCTGTTGGTTTCTAGTTTCTCACCAGCAGGGAGGGGCTCCTCAGTCCTCACTTTAAAGGAGCCTGCAGACAACAGGGAGACTGACAGGACATCTCTGTTCAGGCCCTCACATCCCTGGCTGTCACTAACCAACAAATACTGTAGTTGTAGGCTCCCTGTCCCAGGAGACTTACCGATACCACCAGCTTCCCTATTACCAGCCTGTCTAGCCCCTTATTACACTACACAGATTACTTTCTGCAATGCATTCTTTTAAAACCATGCATTTTATAAAAGTTATTCTGATACTGATTTACCCTGAGAACTGTTGATAATTTTATAAAAATAATAACTAACACTTATATAGCCCAACAACATTTAGAATTGGTGCTATTATTATCCCATTTTACAGATGAGAAAACTGAAGCAAAGAGAGGTTAAGTGACTTGTCAGGGTCACATAACTCCTAAGTATATGAGGCTGGATTTTAACACAGGAATTCCTGATTTGAGTACAGCCCTATGTTACTTTTTAAGAACATGCCACTATTCTTACTTGGATTTTATAAAATGTTTTAGTTTTATTTCATAGAATCATGTAGCTTTTATCTTATATCATTCAAAAGAATAATTTCTGTTGAATAGCAAATTATTCTCACATCTCATCAGGTAAGGAAGTTATACACTGATAATGTTAAAGAATTTCAGAGGTATATTATCTTCCTTAATGAATTTATAAGACTTTTAGTGAAATTATTCAGTAAAAGTTTGAGAGGAAATACAATCTCCAAATCAATTTCAGTCAATTTAATGTTATACAATACATTCCTTTGCTGCTTAAGTCTTTAAAATAAAGAAAACTAACATAAAAATATTTATACTATAACAGCTATCTACTAAAAATTAATGAAAATACTAAGCTAGATGAAGTTCCATCATTGGGATGATAAAATCTAAAGGGAGAAAGGACTACAAAGCTCGAACAATTTTGAAGCATCTCTGATACTGATCCATTCTCATTGTGGTGATATCACAGATTCCCAGAAATATGAAAATAATAGTTCACATTTTCCTAGAATGTTATGGATTACACAGTATTTTCTTCACAATAACTATGAGGTTGGTGGCAGAGTAGCTATAGTCTCCATTTAACTAAGGAAACAAAGACTGAGAAAAGCTAAATGACTCACCATTTGCTACTTATATGATCTAATAAAAAGCCACTCTTCCTCTTATGCTTCCATTTCCCCTTTTCTGAAAAGAAGGGGCTGGACTATATGAGTTTTAAGTTCCCTTACAACTCTGACTCTGTCTCTATGATCCTAAAAAGAGTACATTGAGAAGAAATGTTGAATACTAATCCTCATTGAAAGATTTATAATTTCAGGATACAAAAAATTGAATCTTGAATCATTTTGCAGCCCAACTAAAAAAGTAAACATGCAATTTCTACAAAATGCTTAGTAATTAGTAAGTTTGATTCAACAAACTAGGTTTATTTTTATAATTCCCTAATTCTCCTTTCTTCCTCAAGCATCCAAAGTTCACAAACTAAACAATTAATACTATGTGCTATTTAATTATTATTTTCTGAAAACCCTTTGAACTTTATTGACAACATCTGATAAAAGACCAGTATGCAATAGGCTAACTGTATTTCAATGTTTCTATAAGTGTGAGAATTTTAATTTTTTTCTCCTAATAAAACAAATGAACAAATGGGATGATTGTGTCAAGCTCTAAATGCAGTATGCATATTAAGTTTTAAAAATGTAATATGAATCTCTTGGCAAAATTCTGAAACTTTAAGTACACAGTCAATAATTCAGAATTATAGGTAGTCCAGAGAAGGGAGATTGACATTATAAAGAATTTGAGCAATAGGTGCTCTAAGTCACAATATCTGAAACATTTATTCTGACAAAGAAAAAAAGAAAAGCATTAAAAAAAAGATTGTCTTACTAAAGACAAATAAATGAAAAACAATTAGCTACAATAATAGTCTGGGATAGGAGTCAAGATGGTGGCTTTGTAGCAGCAGAAGCGTAAACTGCTCTGACAATCCTTCCAAATCAATCTTTAAAAATTGCCTCAAAATGGCTGAATTCAAAAAACAAAGAGCAAGATGGGGTGAGGGGCCTATATACACAAATACAAACTGAAAGGTAGGAAGATAGTGTTGATTTTCATGGGACAAGGGGAACCAGAAGCAAAATTGCACACAGAGAAGTGATAGAGTATACCCCTCCCCCATTTACTGTTCTAGGTTCTACAATTAGGTGTAAGCTAACTTTGGGATCCCAGTACAGGGGCTACACAAGCAAAGGATCACCTCAGACCCACCCCTATAAGTCCTAGGCCTTCACACCAGCCTACAGTGAGGCCTGGAAATCTATACTGCTGGGCCCATTCAAGCCTGACCTGGTGGGGTGGTATAAATGTAGTCCTAGGGCTAAATAGTTCACACTGATGAAGCCAGTAGCAAAGGAGAAGATTCAGCAATAAGCTTTCAGAATTCCCAGGGCACAAGCAAAAAAGGAGTTGGGACAATGAGCAAAAAGCAAAAGAAATATTTAACACTTGAAAATTTCTATGGGGACAAATAGCAAGACACAGAATCAACAAGTGATGATAATGAGATCCAAGAGACCACATGCAAAACATAAAAAGAACAAAAAAATGGGAATTGATCTCAAGATCTTGAAGAACCTAAAAGGGAACTAAGAAGATAAGACAGGTCAAAGAAAAATGGGAAAAAGAAATACAAAAAAAGAAAATAACAGCTTAAAAAGCAACATTAGCCAACTGGAAATAGAGGAACAAAAATCCAATGAATAAAACTTTTTTTTAAACACTTACCTTCCATCTTAGAATCAATACTGAGTATTGGTTCTAAGGCAGAAGACTGGTAAGGGCTAGGAAATGGGGCGGGGTTGGGGAGGTTTAAGTGACTTGCCTAGGTCACACAGCTAGGAAGTATCTGAGGCCAGATTTGAACCTAGGACTTCCTGTCTTTAGGCCTGGCTCTCAATCCACTGAGCCACCCAGCTGACCCTGAAAAGTGTTTGTAAAAAAAACCAAAACTGACCTATTGGAAAAAGAGGCAAAAAAGTCCAATGAAGAAAGAGTTTCATTAAAAGTATAATGGACCAAATGGAAAAGGAGTATCAAAAGGTGATGGAAGAAATTCAGTATTTAAAAATTAGAATTGGACAAATCAAAGCTAATGAGTTCATGAGACACCAAGATACAATAATACAAAATCAAAAGAATGAAAAAATAGAAGAAAATATGAAATATGTCATTGAAAAAACAACTGACATGGAAAACAGATCCAGGAGAGACAATTTAAGAATTATTGGACTACCTGAAAATCATGACCAAAATATAAACCTAGACATTATATAACAAGAAAATAACCAAGAAAACTGCCCTGATATTCTTGAACAAGAGGATAAAACAGAAAAAAAATCCACAGATCACCTACTGCAATAAATCTTTAAATGACAACTCCCAGTAATGTTGTAGCAAAGTTCAGAAGCTCTTATGTCAGGGAGAAAATACTGCAGGTAGCCAGAAAGAAATAATTCAAATATGATGGTGCACAGTCAGGATTAAAGAAGTTCTGTCAGCTTCCACATTCAATGACCAGAAGTCTTGAAATATAATATTCTGAAAGGGAACAAGGTTTACCACCAAGAATCACCTACCTGTCATAACTGACTATACTCTTTAAGGGAAAGTAAAGTTTTTTTTTTTTAAAAATAGAACATTTCTAAGCATTCCTGAAGAAAAGACTAGCCACACAGAAAATTTAATGTCCAAATTGTTAGGATAAGAATTTAAATTACCTAATTAACATAGTTAGAAGTAATGATTTAGTATAGTATAAGAAATTATACACCCACACAGTTTCCTCCAATAAGGGAAAGCCTCTCCAAAACTAATCTCTCTCCAGACACCAGGAAAGGAAAGCCAGCTATTCACTCACCCAAGTCCCAAGTTACTTCCAAGAGGCAGGTTCAGGACAAAGAGGGTTCCCCCAAACTATCTCCAGAAGACTGCTTGCAGAAGACTCTTTCTAGCCAAAGAAGTTCAGGGCTTTTATAGTGATGTTTTGTCCCTTGCCCTCTTCACAGGGGCCAATCACAGCCTCCAAATTGCCTAGCACTGCCCAGGGGGGCAGTGTCTGTGGGATCCACTTTTTCCCTCTGAAGGTGTTAACTCTTATCATAGGCCTCTGAAGGTACCAACCTTTTATCATAGGCTTCTGAAGGTATCAACTTTTTATCATAGGATTTACAAGTTACTGACTGAATGACTTATCACCCACTTTAGCAAATGACTTGTGAACACTCATACTTAGTGTTAAGTAAGGGTGCTTTGAGTTCTGGAATTATCACCCATTTTAGCAAGTGACTTTTGAATTTTCTTACTTCTTCAAGTGAGTGACTTGTGAATTCTCTTACTTGATGGCTAATGAAGTGTTAACTCAAAATAGACAAAGAAAATAAAGAATTCCCTTTCACAATAAAGAGTTTTAAATTTTACCTTGGCTCCTTTAATCACGGTAGGAAAGAATTATATGTGAGTCACTTTAAGGGAATTTCAAGAAAGGAAAGACAATTGAGGACCTGGAGCTTCCTCACTTAGAGAAGGTGACCAGAGAGTTGGATCTGATAAATCTGTGATTTTCTTAAGAGTTATTTTTGGATAAGTCAAGAAATATCTTGTGATCTGAAAAAGAATGGTGAAGTAAGCACTTTTTCTCTGAGAGAGGGAAAAGTGGCTGAATGGGTTTCTGTTTTCCTCTCACTTGACAGCATCAGTTTCAGGCAGCCTGCTGTGAGGACAGACCAATTCTAAACTGTCATCAGTTAAAAATTAGTTTGAGGGAGCTGACAAATTTTATAGATAAGTTAAGGAGAAGCAAAAAAATGAAAACCATCTATTAGAATAGTTTTAGTTAAATAGATTTAATCTTTAGATAGTGAGAATAAATGCGTATAGTTTCACCCTGGTGAATATGAAGCCATCCCTTGTGGGACAGTGGATTTTTGGGTTATAGTTAGAAACTTTAGTATTAGATTTAATATATCCTTCTTTATTCCTATATCCTTTTCCTGTCCTTGCTTCTCCTATTAAACACAAGTAATAAACAATGTTGGATTAAACTATATCCAGCAAGTTTATCAACCACGTTCCACTAGAGCTCCCTGACACCTTTAGCCAATCAATATCCACTAGCCATGTATATCAATATATCAGTAAGATCAAATTTATACATAATAGCTTGGCAAGCCAAAAAAATCAGAACCTAAAAGCTTATATTAAAAAAGGTAGTAAAGAAAACTATAAGAATCATGGTTGGAGAGACCATGACTCAAGTGATTACTGAAGGGATTCTATGATATTTACAAGAGCCTCTCTTTCCAAAAACATTTATAGATATCCACTATCTCCTGGTATTGGATATATTAAAACTGATGCCAGTAGGTGGTTTTATAACACTGTTGGGATTCCTAGTTAAATACAAGCTATGCTGCCTTTTAACTGAAACAATTATTAGAAGGAGTCAAGAAATGAAGGATAATCAAATGTAAGTTAGGTTGACATATTTAGAGAACATTATTCTGAAGCAAGGGAATATAATAGACCACCTTGTTAATGGAAGGAAAATGGATAATGCCACAACTGATAAGGAAAAGGAAAGCATTGCCAACAAAATCATTGAATCAAACACCAATATTAGCAATTTTTTCCCACTCTTTGAAGTATCAACTCTAACACCTGAGCATGAATTAATCAATATTAGACACTAAAAGGCTTTTACACAGGCAGATATGGAAAGTTTCAAAAGAGGTACCTTTTTTTTTTGAGAAGGATCCTATTGCCATTATAAAAAAATTTGAAGAAATTATTAAGAAATTTGATCCTACATATCTAGATTTTGATTTTTTGATGGATGAACTGGCCATAGAAGGAATTATCCTAGTGATAGAGTCTTTGATAAAAAAGATAATTATTCGTTGCAAGTCAGAATATAATGCACCAAAATTTCCAATCAAGAAGCCAAAAGTAGATGAAAATGGAAAGCCAGTGTATAGTTGTCCAGGATTTGAGGGCCATTAACAACCATGTAATTAAGATATATCCTGTAGTAACACATGGTGTCATCTGCCACAAGGATTTGTGGAAATTCCAATGTTATTCTCACAAATTTTGACTGAATACCTAGCAAATATTGAGTTCAAGAATAGCAGACTGATCCATTTTGTTGATGACTTGCTGTTAGCATCACCCACTGCTAAAGCACGTCAGAAAGATAGTAAGCACCTGCTAATAGAGTTATTCAAAAGAGGACATAAGATTTCCAAATAAAAAATACAATGGTGTATTCATAATGTGGAATATCCAGGATTTGTGATAGCAGAAGAGTCATGTTACAGCTCTCAGAAAAGAATTGCAGACATCCAAAAATTAACTCGACCTAAAATAAAGAAGCAACTCAGGGCAATTTTGGCAACAACTGGGTTCTGTAGACAGAGAATTCCACGTTATGAGGAAATCACCAAAACTCTGACAGAATTAATAAGGGATATGATATCAGAACCATTGCAATTAAGTGCAGAACATCAAGCAGTCATTGCAAAATTGAAATAAGCAATCTTGTCAGCCCCTGCAATAGGAATACCAGATTATAACCAACCATTTACTTACATATCCATGAGAGGAAAGGAGTAGCTTGTAAAGTAGAAAGAAGTACCTTACACAATCTTTAGGTTCACTGCAAAGACCAATTGTATATTACTCAGCACAGCTAGATGTGATAGCAGTAGGTGCTCCTCCATGTCTCTGGGGAGCAGCTGCCACAACACCTCTAGTTTTAAAAGTTGCAGACCTGGTGTTAGAATGTCCACTATTATGTGCCCACATGAAGTGAAAGCTTTGCTTTTAAGACACAGAGAGCAGGCATTTTCATATCAGAGTCTTACTAGATATGAAATCACTTTGCTAGGCAATGAGAATATTACACTGAAACACTGTTCAATACACTTAATTCAGCTACTCTGTTACCTGATATACCAACAAATGACAAACCATTATATAATGTGAATCAATAGTATAAATAGCAGTGAAACAGCATGCAAATTTATCAGATACACCATTGCAGAATCCAGATATGGTTTTGTTTATGGATTGGTTATCTTTTGTGAGGGATGGAATTAGGTACATAGGTGCTGCTGTACTGACAGAATATGAAACAATACAGTCAGCCTCACTTCAATCAAATCTGAGTGCTAAAGCTGCTGAATTAATAGCATTGAAGTAAGCATGTCTAATAGCAAGGAAGAAAAAAGATATCATCTATACAGACTCAAAATACTCTTTTGGCATTTGCCATGCAGTAGGAACTGTATGGTTACAGTGTGGATTTTTAACATCATCTGGGAAGACAATAGCAAATGCAAAGCTACAAAATACAAGTCTGGCATTAAAAGATAAATAAGAAAGAGAAAAAAATTTAAGGGCTTCAATAAGGTCAGATTATTTATATTCTTATATGGAAAGATGATATCTGTAACTCTCAAAAATTATTATCATTATTATAGTAGGAAGGAGAAGTATACATAGACAGAGGGTGTGGTAGTAAGCTGTTTAGGATGATGTGTACAAAAAAAGTCATGGCTGAAAAAGAAGATTTTGCTAAGAGAAATGGAAAGAGAGAATTAAAATGGGGTAAATTATGTCACATAAGAAGCATGGGGAAAAACTATTGTAGTCGAGGGGAAGATGAGGATGGTGACAGGTAATACTTAAACTTACTCTTATTGGAATTGGCTCAGAGAGGGAAGAACAGCCAGATTCACTGTGGTATGGAATCATATCTGACCCTATTGAGAAGTAGAAGGGGGCTAAGAAAAAGGGTGGTGGGGAAGGGAATAATATAAGGGAGGAAGAAGTTGGGGGAGGTGATCAAAAGACCCTAAAGACAAACAGGAAAGGAATAAGAAGGGTGATGGTGGGAAGATGACATATAAAGAGGGGAACCTGGGAGAGTGACTAAGGGCAAACCCATTGGTTGGAGGGAAAGAGTGAAAGGAGAAAGGCTGGATTAAAAGACAATTCAAGATTCAGGGGAATACACAGATGGTAATCAAACTGTGAATGTAAATGGGAGAAATTCACTCATGAAACAGAAGCAGATAGCAGAGCGATTAAAAATCAGAATCCTATCATATGCTGTTTACAAGAAACACATTTGAGGCAAGTAGACACACACAGAGTAAAGGTAAGGGGCTACAACAGAATTTATTGGTTTTAAACTTAGAGAACAAATAGTAGTAGCAATCATGATCTAAGACAAAGCTAAAGCAAAAATAGATCTGATTAAAAGAGATAAGGAAGGTAATTACATTTTGATAAAAGGTAGCATTGACAATGAAGTACTTAACATATATGCACCAAATGGTATAGCATTCAGATTTTTAAAGGAGAAACTTAAGGAGTAAATACATATTAATATTATACTAGTGGGGGACCACAACCTTCCCCTATAAGAAATAGATAAATCCAACCAAAAAATAAATAAGAAAGAAGTAAGGGAAGTGAATGAAATTTTAGAAAAGTTAGATTTAATAGATATCTGGAGAAAATGGAATAGAGGTAAAAAGGAATATACCTTTTTTTCAGCAGCATATGGTACAAATACAAAGAATGACTATGTACTAAGGCTTAACAATTTCACAACCAAAAGCAAAAAAAGCAGAAATAATAACCATAACTTTTTCAGATCAGAATGCAGTAAATTATAATCAATAAGGATTCATAGAGAGGCAAATTAAAATTAATTTGATTCTAAATAATCTGATTCTTCAAAACTGGTAGGTCAAAAATAAATCATAGAAATAATCACTGATTTCATTGAAGAGAATGACAAGAAGACAATATACCAAAATTTATGGGATACAGCCAAAGCAGTACACAGAGCAAAATTTACTTCGCTGAGTGCTTATATCAATAAAATAGACAAAAAGCAAGTCAATAAATTGGGCATGCAGCTTAAAAAAGAACTATGAAAAGAACATATTAAAAATCCCCAGTTAAAGACTAAATTGGACATCCTAAAAATCATAGGAGAAATTAATAAAAGTAAAAGAACAATTGAACTAATAACTAAGATTTAAAGCTGGTTCTTAAAAATAAAATAGAGTATTGGTTAATATGGTTTAAATAAAAAGAAAGAAGAAAATCAAATTACCACTATCAAAAATGAAAAGGGTGATTTCACCTTTAATGAAGAGGAAGTTAAAACAACTATTAGGATCTATTTCATCTAATTATGACAATAAACCTGATAATCTAGATGAAACTGATAAATATTTATGAAAATATAAATTGCATAGATTGACAAAAGAGGAAATAGAATACTTAAATAATCCCAACTCAGAAAAAGAAATCAAACAAGCCATCATTGAACTCTCCAAGAAAAAAATCCCCAGGGCCAGATGGATTCACAAGTTAATTAGATCAAACATTTACAAAACATTTAATCTCAATACTATACAAAATATTTGGCAAAATAATCAAAGGAGTCCTATCAAATTCTTTTTATGACACAAATATGGTACTAATACCTAAACTAGGAAGAACAAAAACAGAGAAAGTTACAGACCAATTTCTTTAATGAACATTGATGCAAAAATCTTAAATAAAATATTAGCAAAAAAGACTACAGGAATATGTCACAAGAATTATTCACTATGAACAGGTGGAATTTATACCAAGAATGCAGGCCTGATTTAATGTTAGGAAAACCATTGCATAATTGACCATATCAATAATCAAACTAACAAATCACATAATTATTTCAATAGATGGAGAAACAGCCTTTGACAACAACACACATTCCTACTGAAAACACTTGAAAGCCTAGGAATAAAAGGGTCTTTCCTTAAAATAATCAGTAGTATTTACTTTAAAACATTAGCAAGTGTCATCTGCAAAGTTATAAACCTTCCTGATAAGATCAGAAGTGAAGCAAGGATGCCCATTATCATCACTATTATTTAATATTGTACCAAAAATGCTAGCTTTAGTAATCACAGAAGAAAAAGGAATTGAAAGAATTAAAGTATGCATTAAAGAAACAAAGCTATTACACTTTGTGAATGATATAATGTATATTTAGAGAATCCTAGAAAATCAACTAAAAAACTAGTTGAAATAATAATTTTAACAAAGTTGCTGGATACAAAATAAACCCACAAAAATCATCACCATTTCTATATATTCCAAAAAAACTCAGCAGCAAAAATTAGAAAAAGAAAGTATTTATATCTGCACTTTTTGTGGTGGCAAAGAATTGGAAACTAAAGGGATGTCCTTAAATTGGGAAATGGCTGAACAAACTGTGATATATGATTCCAAGGAAATACTATTGTGTATAAGGGATGATGAACAGGACAATTTCAGAAAGCACTGGAAAGACCTATGTGAACCAATACAGAATAAAATAAGCAGAAGTAGAAGAACACTATACATAGTAACTGAAATATTGTGGAATGATCAAATGTGATAGATTTTGCTACTAACAGCAATATAATGAGCCAGGACAATTATGGGGGACTTATAAAAAAGGATGCCATCTATCTTGAGAGAAAGAATTGTTAGAGTAGACATGCAGATGAAAACATATGATTTATCAGTTGTTTATTTGGACATATGATTTGGGATTTTGATTTCATAAGATTATTCATGTATAAAAATGAATAATATGGAAATATGTTTTGTGTGATAATACATGTATAACTCAGATTACATAACTTTTCAACTCTGGGAAGGGGGAGGGAAGAAAGGAGGGAGACAACACAATTCATATAACTTTGGAAAACTCAGGAAAATTTTTATTAAAATAAAGATAAACATTTAAAAATAATAAACTGCTTAAATCTAAAATTACCTTAAAAATGGAATCTCACTACTTAACTTGTGTTAACCAATGATTCTTAATTTGACACAAACGTCTGAATATCTAGGAACAATAATGCTAATAGTTTAAATTGTCTTTTCTATAAATTTAGAATAAACAGAAATTCCCATGTGCATTGATGGCCCTTCCAAATGTCTTAAAAACCATTAGATTATTGTATGACTCCATGAACCAGCCTAGTACATTGTATCTCTTAGGTGTTCAATCAATATTTTTTGAAGGAATGAGTAAACAATGAATATATTCTTTACTAAAGAAGAATTCCTATTGATCACCTAAAGGACAGTTAATACCATTCAACATAGTAACAATACCATAAAACACAGTTCTAATTTGAGTACTGAGTCACTTTATTTCAAAAGTGAGAAAAAAGGAAGCATGAAATAAACAATGGAGTGCGTGTGTGTGTGTGTGTGCGTGTGTGTGTGTTTGTGTGTTTGTGTAGGGTTAGGGATAGGGAAGATGTGAGACAGCATTGTTTTTTTTTATGGAGAAAAAATGCTCTTGATGGAAAAGGGATGATATTCAATGCTAATTACCACACTGATTTAAAATGAACCTGTTCTGTAATATCTATTGGATCTTTTTAGATGTTTCTTTAATTCTCTCCATCAATTACAATTTAGAAACCCAAAATACTCCCACAGCTTTTCATAGAGTCTTGGATTTACCTATGGTTTTGTTCTTAGAAAAATAAAGAATATGTGAAAAAATGTTATAGATTGTTCATAAGATGTGACTAAATGTGTCAATGCCAGCTACATTTTGCCTCTGTATTTCACAATGTTATTTCCATGAAAGTGATACTAGAAAGAGGTAAATGAAGCATAGCTTGTCAACTTGAACAAAATTATTTGCTCTTAGATTTAATAATTAATTACAATTCTACTACACACAGCTTTTAATGAAAAGATTAAACATATTTAATGGAAACAAATTAAAGATAAATCATTCCTATTTCTGGTATCCTAATGAAACCTGAGAGGTTAAGGCTATAGACCTACATTTATACCAGTGTAGAAACAGGCAAATGATGTAAAACTCTATAAACACTTCAAGACCACACAAGATGCTTAAACCTTGCATTTGAAAAATTATCTCTAATTAGGTGTCAGACATATCCTTAATCTGATAGAAATCCATTTTTTAAAACATAAAAACCAGGTTTCCTGCATTAAAGCTGAATTGAACAATATGTGGAGTTCATCTTCCGTACACATGGAAATAATGAAGCCACTTTTTTTTTCTGAATGTCATCAGAAATGCTATTGTTTATTTGAAGGTATTCTTGCATATACTGATGTGGAAAGTAGCAGAACTTATGGACAGAAAGCCAATCCAGCCTGAGGAAGATGAGATCAAATTCCACCTCTTACAAATACAGACAATATTCTTAAACCTCGGTGCTCTTAGGCAACTCTCTAAGTAAGTAAATTTCATAGATACCAATCAGCCAATTTTCTCCAAAGTTATTAATAAACCCTACATTGAAAAACTTAATGCTTTTTCTCAGTCCTAAGCTTTCATGCCCTCCCTGAAACATTTAACACTGTTGGCCACATTATCATCCTAGATACTCATTCTTCCCTAGGTTTTCATGGCTCTGCTCTCTTTTACTTCTCCTACTTAGTGGCTATGTGGCACAGTGGATAGGATGGTGAACTGGAGTCAGGATGACCAAAGTTCTAATTTTGCCTCAGACACTTTCTAGGTGTGGATCATAGGCAAGTCATGTTACCTCTGCCTCAGTTTTCTCATCTGTAAAATCATATAATAATAGCACATATCTTCCAAGACTGCTGTAACAATAGAAATGTCAGACATTTTATGAGTCTATTTAGGGTTTTTCTGGCAAAGATGATGGAGCTCTTTGCCATTTCCTTTCTCATATCAATTTATAAATAAAGAAATTGATACAAACAGGATTAAGAGACTTGCCCCAGGCCATATAACTATTAAGCATCTGAGGCTGGATTTGAACTCAAGTCTTTCTGATTCCAGGCCTAAATCTCTAATCACATCCCTAAAGAGCTATACAAATACTAATTATTATTACTACAATTATGACTAAAACTACTATTATGACTACTACAAATACTACCAAATACTCATAACTAGCAACTTTACTTTGAATAACAAACTTTCAAAATATAGGGATTTAAAAGAAGAAATTAAAACACATGGGAAAAGAATGAGATAAATATCCTTTTCATCATAATATATGCTACTAGAATTGTCTCAAATATGTCATTAAGGAGCATACAGAAGATAGACTCAAGTCTTAATATCTTTATTCAATAACAAAAAATATTATTTTATTCCTCAGTCAAAAGGACATTAAATATAGAATAGAAGCAAGCATCTGCAGGGATTTTTCTATCCATGCTCCTCTAAAAAGGATGAAAATGAGATAATAGTTACATCTTAAACAAATTTTCCATTTACACATCTTCTCTTATGTTCTCATTCTTTTTCGGCTTAGTTTATAAAGTCATTATACATACAAAAGCCAAATGTATGGATCACCATCAAAGATTTGGAAGTGATCATAAAAATAGTATTTTACAGAGCTTTTGGAATACTTGTGCAATAGTTACTAAAATCAATATGAATTGTTCTTTACACACTTGGGAATTTGGAGCATATGTATTTTCTTCTTTAGTGAATATATTGTTTTCTTATGACTGTTTACATAGTTTTGGGAGTAATGTAAGAACTTTGTATAGAATGAATAATGATGTAATTGCTCTACAAGTGGAAGATTATTGATTTTCTCATCTTTTGGTAATAGATATTTGATGGCATCTAATAAGAAAGATGGCATCACCTTTGCCTATGAAAAGCTGTTAAAATGCTTTATTAGATCATTTGACATATACAGAGAAAAATTTTCTATATTTAAAACACACTACCATCATAATCAAGTCAACAAAATTTATAGAAAATGTGGCATTTTTCAAGAATGTAGTCTCAGCTCATTATATTTCTGTCTATATCTAATTTTGTTGTCATCTTCCCTAAAAAAGTTAAGGAGTCACACTGAAACACTGTATTAAATATTTGATTTGTGTGCATACTTGACACCAAGTTATATGGCTACAAAGAAAATATATTTTAAAACCTTCTTCTCTTAAAAACTGTATCTAGTAGTATGAAAATGTCAGTTAGATGTTCAAATGTATAAAATCCTACCAAGGACAAAATAAGACTAAAGTCATGATCCTAAATTTAGAGATCAAATAAAGCCAATGAATGCTATTTGTAAATATCTAAGTATTTTTGAGACAGAATTATAAGCCAAGGAAAAGACTGTGAGATGCACATCAAGAAATTTATTTACATTCTGAAAGCAAAACTCAAAAGAGGAACATGTTTAGTAGGAAGTGGCAATATACATCTTTAAAAACTTTATTATTTTTTATTTACATGCAGAAATAATTTTTTTCTTTTTTTAAATTTTTTAAACCCTAATATCTTTTATATATAAATTATTCTATATTAATTTTATTTGTTACAGGGCTAGGCAATGGGGGTTAAGTGACTTGCCCAGGGTCACACAGCTAGGAAGTGTCTGAGGCCAGATTTGAACCTAGGACCTCCTGTTTTTAGGCCTGGTTCTCAATCCACTGAGCCATCCAGCTGCCCCCAGAAATAATTTTTAACAATTGTTTTCTGATTTTTCACAATTAAGATTCTCTCTTTCCCTTCCCTTCTACTCAAGGTGGTAAATAGTCTGATATAGGTTATACACATGCTTTCATGCAATACATAGGTAATATACATCTTATCATGCACTCTTTGAATAGTAAATGAATGACAGTAGATACTGAAATTATTTAAATAAAAACTCCTACAAATATTAAATAAATTTAACCAATCATGCCAAAGCAGCTATATTTAAAAAGACTTACAAAGGTATATTTGTAAAGATTTGAAATTGCCAAAAATGAGGAAGAGGATTGAAAGATACTAGTAGTTCAAAAACAGGTTAAAAACTAACCACCCCACCATGCATATGCACACACAGACACACACACAAAATCCTTCTGAGACAAACAGTTATCACTTACGAGAGTAATGGTAAAGTCTCACATTCCAATCAACTTATTGAATGCAACTTTTATAGGTTAACCTTCAGAGGGAAGCTATGAAACAGTTAAGAACCAAGATTAAGACCAAGAGCCCACTACCTTTTATTAGGAATATTCATGTGAACTCCAACAAATGTATCCAATAAATTCTTGAATCATGAAGATATATTTAGAGAAAGGGAAGGATTTATATAATGCAAGATCAGACTATTATTGTTAAAAATTCCTGAAAAAGTCATACTTAATAAGTGTAGACATTGATTATTGAAATTTAGCAGAGAAACATAGAAAATTGCTGTAAGTCACTAACAGTTACAAAAAAATAGCATTTATTAAATACCAACTCAGCTGAACTCTCCCAATATTCTCCATCAAAATCTTTAAAATAATGGTTCAAGTTGAATTGTAGTGGCAGAGTCAGTGAAAGGTAAGGATGAGATATTTTCCAGTCTAAAATAACTTTAGAGATCTGCAGGAGATATCTGTGACACCAGAGTTGGGATCAATATAGACTATGGGCAGTAAAACATGGAACTCCAATAAATCAATACAGTTGAAAAAAATAACATTTATTGAATATCTAAAAAGATATGATCAAATAGTTAAAATAATACTTTAGAAGCTCACTATAGAGCATAAAATAACTTTATGGTTACTAAACTAATAAGCAATATCAATATCCATATTCAATTAGAAAACAATTAAAATCAAATAACATTAGTAGGAATTTTTTTTGGTCCCAAGTCGTTTTCTAACTGTAATCCATTGAATATTAGTTGAAAAGAATCAATATAATAATAATGATGTCCACTCCCCCTTATTTTCTAATGAAAAGGTCAGAGGTTAATAGAAAATTTGACTTTAAAGAAAAGTATAAGAAAGAAAACATGAATGAGAGATCATAAGGAGCTGAAAAAGGAACATGAATTCTTATATGGGAAGAAGATACTTATTATTGCTAAGAATTTTATCAATTTTAGGGCAGTTAGAAATAAATGGAACTTTCCTTAAAATATTAAGAACTATCTATCTAAAACCATAAACAAGCATTATCTGTCCCATGCTGATAAAATTACTAAGAAATTGTAGTTAGAAAAAATAATTTAAAAATTCAACTTGATATATATTTGGAACTATGCAGAGAGTTATTAAATTTTGCATACCCTTTGATCCAGCAATACCACTTTTAGACTTATATCCAAAAGAGATCAAAGAAGAAAAGATGTAGACACACACACATATACTTTTTATAGCAGATCTTTTGTGCTAGCAAAGAAATAGAAGCTGAGGGGATAAATGAGTTGAGGTATACTATTGTGATGGAATGCTATTGTGCTATTATAGCCCGGAGGATTTTTTTTTCACAAAAGGCTTGGAAAATTTATATGAACTAATGCAAAGTGAAGTAAGCAGAACTAGGAGAATTGGTATAATAACAATATTATATGATGATCAATTACAAATGACAGTTTTGCTGATCAATTGAATGATCCAAGACAATTCCAAACCATCTCTAGAGTACATATGGAGGCATAATTTTTTTTCATTTCCTTTATTTTTCTTGCTTTTTGGGAACATGGCTAGT
This sequence comes from Gracilinanus agilis, assembly GCF_016433145.1. Lineage (NCBI taxonomy): Eukaryota > Metazoa > Chordata > Mammalia > Didelphimorphia > Didelphidae > Gracilinanus > Gracilinanus agilis. Next base: position 134,977,450 of record NC_058131.1, on the reverse strand, counting down.
ATGGAAATGTTTTACATGACTTCAGATGTATAGCTGATATTACAATTTCTACCTTTCTCAATGGATAGAAGATACATTGGTAAGGAGGGAGGCAATTAAGAAGCAATTTTAAATGAATATTAAAATAAATATTTTCAAAGAATTTCTTAAGAAATAAAAATGTAAGTGACTAGTCCATGATGACATATCTATTAGCTATTTCAGGTGAGATTTAAACATGTTTAAAATATAACTCAAGAATTCATTCTACTATGGGAATATTATTGGGGATGTAGACTCTAAATAATCACTCTAATGCAAATATTAATAATATGGAAATAGGTCTTGTTCAATGACATATGTAAAAGCCAGTGGAATTGTGCATTAGCTATGGGAGAGGTGGGAAAGAGGGGAGAGAAAGAACATGAATTATGTAACCATGGAAAAATCTTCTAAATTAATTAAATAAAAACTTTTAAGACAAAGAATTCATTCTACTATGTAAGAATTAAAAAAAAACAGTTAAAGTTGTAAAGGCTCTATAAAGGTTCAGCATTACCTTTTCCATGGGATGATGGATTTGTTTGGTTGCAGTAATTATCATATAGCATCTATGAAGTAATAGTAAGGTTGTGTTCTGCATTAGTAGTGTGGGTATCCTCAACATTAAAACTAGACATTCTTTAAGTTTTAAAATAATTGACAGAATTAGAAAGAATATTCCAGGGGGCAGCTAGGAGGACCAGTAGATGAGATCCAGGCCTGGAGTTATTGTGGAAGAAGGCACATATCACTAAAAAAATTCTTGCAGAAAATAAGGTAAAAAATAATATTCTTCAATTTGCAATCAGGCTCCAAAAGTTCTTTCTCCAGTGGTAGATAGTATTTTTCATCATGAGTTCTTTTGAGTTATCTTGGATGACTATATTGTTGATAAAAGCTAAATCTTTCAGAGTCAACCATTGAACAATATTGTTGTTACTCTGTTTAATGTTGTCCTGGTTCTTTTCATTTAACTTTGCATCAGTTCATATAATCATTCCAGGTTTTCTTCAGCTATCACCCTGTTAATCATTACAGTACAATATAATTCTGTTATGATCATACATGACAATTCGTTCATCCATCCCCAAATGATGGGCATTTTTTCAAAAAGAGCTGCTATTAAAATTTCTGTTCAAATAGGCCTTTTTCTCTCTTTTTTCATTATTTTGGATACAGACCTAGTAGAGGTATTGCTGAAACAAAGGGTATTCAAGTTTTATAGCACTTTGGAAATGATTCCCAATTTCTCTCCAGAATGGCTGGATTCATTGAAAATTCCTCCAAAAGTGCTTTAAAATGATACTATAATTTTTAAAAGACTGAATTAATCAAATTATAAACAATAACAATGGGGGATCTTGGAATAAAGTCAAAAGGAGTTGGAAACTGATTAGATGTTTCATTTAGATCTATGTCCTCTATTTCTGTGTACTGTGAAAAAATATACAGCTATATTAATAATTTATAAGCTTTAAAATCTTGAAATCAGTTCTATAGTGACTCATTATCCTTTTTTTCTAGAAAAATTATATAATGAATAATAAAATAGCAAATGTAGAAACACTCCAGGGGCAAAGAACTATATGTCAGTAAGTTCCCTGCTCCAACTGAGCTACATGGGGCAATGCATGAGGAAATTTTGAATTATGTTTGACATGTTACTAAAAATTTCCCAAAGATTCATTCTTTTGTGGATATTTTATTACAAATAACAGAAAAAATCCAAAATTCATGTTTCCATAATGTATGGCATGAGTTGTCTCTGAAGTCTACTATCTGAAAAAAAGATGTTAGCATAGTCTCCTATAATCTCAGAATATTTATTGACATAATTATGTGTGGTTTTCAGGTTTTTCAACATCAACCTGTTACTTTGATGCTTAGGTAATCAGAGGGTAGTTACAAGGATATTTGAGAATAACTAGCTGAGGCAGAGGTCTCTTACCATATTTAGGAGTGTTTGAAAGCAAGCTTTCAATCTCTAAAGGACTTATTTTAGACATGAAAGACCTCAATGAACACAACAGGAATTCTAGTAATATTAAAAGCATTTGACAACTTAACTGGAAACATATAGGTTCAGCAACCATACATCCCAAATTTTCTGGTATAGTTCCAGTTTCAATAAAAAATATATTTTTAACAAAGTTTTACAAAAAAAATATAACTTGTTAAGCCATGTTTCTTGATTTATTGATTTGGTAAATATGTTGAGCTTTAGATTAGACTTCTTTAGTTTTTCATACTTCCTTTAGGAAAAAAAAGTTGAAATTTGCATCATTATGGCATCATTAAGATTCTGGAAACCAAAAAGGAGGAATGAATGGATCTTGGTAAAATGATTATCATATCAAAATTATGATATTACTTGTAAAATTATACAATTTTATAAATATCATCTGGGGAAAAAACTAAATAGAAGGAAAAGTTGAAAAGGAATTCTCATACTAGGATACTATGGGTATTCATTCTATGATATGAACGTTACGGTTGCCAGAGTGATTTTTTAAAAGCCAGCATCATTTTTGTAATTCTTGCTGTGCTTTTATCCTTCTAGTTTTTCATTGTAAGGTATCTGATTGCATTTATCATTGGAGTCTAAGGAATTTATTAATATCCTGACAACTGCCTGTTTATTCTCCTATCCTTGGAAAGAAATTTCTTGACTAAATAATTAAATAGGGGAGGGACAGATAGGAAAGAGAGTGGATTGACTTTGACTTGAGAATGGCTACCATCACCTGGGCCACTCTGCAAGAGAAATATTAGCAAACTATCAATGACAATTTATTAGGCATCTTCTATATGATGAGGAGAAAAAGTAGAAATAATGAAGACAGAACTTTTTTAAGAGTTGAGCTGTGAAAAAGAAGAAAGACATTGGATGATACCTTGAGCAAATGTTGGAGCAAGATGAACATTTTTAAGGATAGAGGGGACTAAAGTATATTTATTTGCAGACAAAATAGAAGGGACTAGAAGACAAACAAAATTGAAGATTAAACAGAGAACAACACTCAAGAGAAGCATAAAAAGTTAACAGAAACATGGAAGCTTAAGGGTTTCAATAAGGTTGAATTGAATATATTCATTATTGGGAAGGTGAAAATTAAGATGATAAAGGTATATATCTATGTGTATACATATATATATATATATATATATTTCAGTCACATAAGATACTTAAAGTATTTGAGACACTTAAACTACGTAAGAACTTTATAATTATTAAGGCTGTAAGAAGGAATATACAAAAAAAGAAAGGAGTAAGCAGAATAGGATGGATTGATATCAAAAAGCAGTCAAGGGATGGGAAAGAGGAACATATTGAGAGGAGAAAAAATAGAAGGGGTAATTTTCTCACATGTTTACTTCTTTCATGATGTTATGAGGAAGATTATTTTGTTATTAGTTAAGAGGCCTAACAAGAAGGGCTAGAGAATTCCAAATGGAATGGGGAAGGAAGAAATGGTTTGCTCTCTCTGAGACGAACTCCATGTTGGTTGGGATAAGCTGTAACTGACCCTGAGAGACCTCAGAGCTAGTGGAGTTGTACCCTGATTCCCTGGGATCCTGGAGAGTAGTGAAGGTTGACAGTGGAAGACATCAACCCTGCAAGGCAACACTGAGTAGGGAAGTGGCCTGTGATCTGTTGGACAGCTTGCAGACTTCACTCCCTACCTGGCTACTTTGGATCATCAGTTCTGAAGGTGTTGGCTCCTGGAATCCTGAAAACATCCCTGGAATAGTTGTGAGATCCCAAGTTCAAGCCCTCTTCCCAGGTCCTTAGTCAAGCTGTCAAAACCTGGCAGAAGCCAGGTTGGCTAAGGAACTTACCCCTTTTGACTCCAGTCCTGGGTTGTTAGTCATAGTTTTACCTAACCCCCTTTCTAATTCCCTCTTATTATAATTAAACTGTTTCCCTGTGTGGTTTTTAGTAATTTAAAGTCCTCATTGTGTGTTTGTAATAATCTGTAGCCATTCCAGGGCTGGGTGGGGCAGAGTGACTGTTGTTCAGGCTTAACTGCCATTTCAGTCAATGGTCATTCCCTTATAGTTAAACCTGGTTCCCTGACTTGTAAAGTCTCTCCCATTGTCCCTTCCTGTCTCCTATCCACCCCACTGAGCCCACATTTAATATTTAAGTCACCTTCCCTGGTTTTCCCCATAATAATGAGCATTTATTATATATGTGATATGTATCTTCAAAAATGACATTGTAGGGGGCAGCTGGGTAGCTCAGTGGAGTGAGAGTCAGGCCTAGAGACAGGAGGTCCTAGGTTCAAACCCGGCCTCATCCACTTCCCAGCTGTGTGACCCTGGGCAAGTCACTTGACCCCCATTGCCCACCCTTACCAATCTTCCACCTATGAGACAATACACCGAAGTACAAGGGTTAAAAAAAAATGACATTGTAATAATTAACTCAATAAGAGAGTTATAAAAGTGGTCACCAATTATAAAATATTAGCCACTAAGTAAAAATGACTGTTAGCAGATTTTATTTACAACAGGTTAGAGATAGTGAAAGTGGGAAATGTAGGAAGGAGACAAAGCCATAAGTGCAGCTCAGCCTCAGCAGGGGCTTCCTGAAGTACTGATCTCCATGTGGATTTCCCAGTGGTCCTCAACCAGAAGTCCCAGTGGTATCTTCAGCAAGGGTTCCACCAATGCAGGCTTCTTCCTTCTGTTCCAGTNGTATATATCTATGTGTATACATATATATATATATATATATATTTCAGTCACATAAGATACTTAAAGTATTTGAGACACTTAAACTACGTAAGAACTTTATAATTATTAAGGCTGTAAGAAGGAATATACAAAAAAAGAAAGGAGTAAGCAGAATAGGATGGATTGATATCAAAAAGCAGTCAAGGGATGGGAAAGAAGAACATATTGAGAGGGGAAAAAATAGAAGGGGTAATTTTCTCACATGTTTACTTCTTTCATGATGTTGTGAGGAAGATTATTTAGTTATTAATTAAGAGGCCTAACAAGAAGGGCTAGGGAATTCCAAATGGAATGGGGAAGGAAGAAGTGGTTTGCTCTCTCTGAGACGGACTCCATGTTGGTTGGGATAAGCTGTAACTGACCCTGAGAGACCTCAGAGCTAGTGGAGTTGTACCCTGATTCCCTGGGATCCTGGAGAGTAGTGAAGGTTGACAGTGGAAGACATCAACCCTGCAAGGCAACACTGAGTAGGGAAGTGGCCTGTGATCTGTTGGACAGCTTGCAGACTTCACTCCCTACCTGGCTACTTTGGATCATCAGTTCTGAAGGTGTTGGCTCCTGGAATCCTGAAAACATCCCTGGAATAGTTGTGAGATCCCAAGTTCAAGCCCTCTTCCCAGGTCCTTAGTCAAGCTGTCAAAAACTGGCAGAAGCCAGGTTGGCTAAGGAACTTACCCCTTTTGACTCCAGTCCTGGGTTGTTAGTCATAGTTTTACCTAACCCCCTTTCTAATTCCCTCTTATTATAATTAAACTGTTTCCCTGTGTGGTTTTTAGTAATTTAAAGTCCTCATTGTGTGTTTGTAATAATCTGTAGCCATTCCAGGGCTGGGTGGGGCAGAGTGACTGTTGTTCAGGCTTAACTGCCATTTCAGTCAATGGTCATTCCCTTATAGTTAAACCTGGTTCCCTGACTTGTAAAGTCTCTCCCATTGTCCCTTCCTGTCTCCTATCCACCCCACTGAGCCCACATTTAATATTTAAGTCACCTTCCCTGGTTTTCCCCATAATAATGAGCATTTATTATATATGTGATATGTATCTTCAAAAATGACATTGTAGGGGGCAGCTGGGTAGCTCAGTGGAGTGAGAGTCAGGCCTAGAGACAGGAGGTCCTAGGTTCAAACCCGGCCTCATCCACTTCCCAGCTGTGTGACCCTGGGCAAGTCACTTGACCCCCATTGCCCACCCTTACCAATCTTCCACCTATGAGACAATACACCGAAGTACAAGGGTTAAAAAAAAATGACATTGTAATAATTAACTCAATAAGAGAGTTATAAAAGTGGTCACCAATTATAAAATATTAGCCACTAAGTAAAAATGACTGTTAGCAGATTTTATTTACAACAGGTTAGAGATAGTGAAAGTGGGAAATGTAGGAAGGAGACAAAGCCATAAGTGCAGCTCAGCCTCAGCAGGGGCTTCCTGAAGTACTGATCTCCATGTGGATTTCCCAGTGGTCCTCAACCAGAAGTCCCAGTGGTATCTTCAGCAAGGGTTCCACCAATGCAGGCTTCTTCCTTCTGTTCCAGTCACTCACCCAGCAATCCTCTCCAGCATAGAATGCTTTAGCCAAATATGAGTCTAGGACAACATGACTGTTTCCAAGAGTCTTTCTCCAACCCAGCTCACAAATGTAGAATGAATGAATCCATCCTTCGTCTTGGCCTTTTATCCCCCTTTTTTCACATCACTTTCTGTCTCTCCCCCTCTTCAAAGTAAAGGAACCAATTGCAGTCTCCCAATTTGCCTAAGGGTGGGGCAGTGCTTGAGGTCTTGGGGGTGTGAACTAGTAATGACTTGTGAGATCTCTTACTTAATGGTTTGCTAGGTGCTAAAGAGGGGTACTTTAAGTTCTTGATTTGATTAACTAAAAATAGACAAAGGGAGAATTAATTCTACCTTCATAATCCCCCCTGTGATTCTACTGGGAGACAAGAATGATGAAATCTCCCAGATTTATATGTTTAGTCTCCCCAGTGAATCACTTCACATAACTAGTTTACACCTCTAAAGATCTTCTAGCTAAAGGTACATACAATATTGTATTTTCAAAGAGGAAATTACAATAGTTGGAGATAAGAGAAACGAGAGAGCAAAACCAATGATTGATGGGTGCATTGACAAAAAGTCAATTAGGGGGCAATTCCCTTTGGCATAAGAGTTTACATTCAGAATAAATGTGTTCAACCTTCTTCAATTCAGTTGACTATATCTCAAAGTTCATTCTGGATCTTCTGATGCAGTGTAGGCTTCTTTATGGCACCTTCTCCAAATATTCCATTTTCTTGATTTGGGGAGTTAGTGAGCATTTTTTCCTGAAATTTCTCTAAAAAAAATTTAAATCTTAGATTTTATGAAAATCATGCAACATGGAGAATATGGAAATATTTATTGCATTAAAGCACTAATATAACTTATCTGACTATTTGCTCAAGGAGAGGGGAAAAGGGAAGAAAAGAATCTGAATTGTGAAGTGTCAGAAACATTGTCAAAATTATTTCTAAATGTAATCGAAGAAGTTAAAATTTAATTTAAAAAGATTATACAGAAATGATTGTTGGGGCAAATTTCTGGATCTCAGTCTATATTTCTGGATGGAATAGGTCATAGGAAATGAAAAGTCTAAAAACTGGGATGTTAGGAATTTTGGGAAAAGAGTAGCATGTATATTAAAGCCTTTCTGGGAGATAGTCAGGAATAAACAGAGAGTAGAGCAGAATTTTTAAAAAGACCTATTTTTTTAAATTTTAAAACCTTTCTCTTCCATCTTTGAATCAATACTAAATATCAGTTCTGAGGCTGAAGAATGTTAAGGGCTAGGGCTGGGTATAAGTGATATTTTCAGGTTTACACAATTAGGAAGTGTCTGATGCCAAATTTAAACACAGGACCTATTGTCTCCTGGCCTGGTTCTCTATTCACTTAGCCACTTACCAATCTCTAAAAAAGTTTATTTTTTCATTCAAAAGGAAAAAAAAGAATAGAGATTGTGTTCTAATTATAATTAACAAAAGAATTGTTCTTACATTATAATGTGAACTCCTTGAGGGCAGGGACCAAGCCTTACTCTTCTTCTGTATTCTCAGTGTTTCACATAGTGCCTGGAGTACAGTAATTTCTTTTAAAATGTCTGTCAACTAAGATTATGTTGATGATGAAGATAATGTCAAGAGACTCTGAGATGTAGATGAGAGAGAGGGATCTCAAAGAGTCTTGGTTTTCTTGGTAAATTATGAAATAAATATTAGATGAATAAAGAGTGGTATGTTATATTAAAATGGAAGGCACAAAAGCTTTGAATGGCATCAAGAGTTCAAGGTTGTCTTCTTTCTGAAACAGACTGAGCAATACCAGAGGAAAGAAGGGGGCATATTCAAAAGATATTTCAAACATTATATTAGCAAGCTTTTACAACAAATTGGAAATCGGAGGGTGAGAGATAGTGAGGAATTCAATATGAAAGACTATGAGGGTTGTGTCATCATTGGTAGTAAAAGGAAAGCTAAGAGCAGGGGAGGTTTTAGAGGGAAGATAACAAATTCTGTTTTGTACTTATTGATTTCAAGATGTCTATTAGATTTCCAGTTCAAGATGTCTGAAAGGCATTTGGAGATGAGAGATAGATTAGTGAAAAAATGGGGCAGGATAGGTAGATTTGAGAGTCATCAGTATAGAGATGGCAACTAAATCCATGGAAATTCATGAGATCATTAAGTGAAATAGTTTATCAAAAGAAGAGGGCCCATGAAAAAACCTGAGGGACACCTATATTTTTAGGACCTGATCTGGAGAAGGATCCAGCAAAGAAATCAAAGAAGTAACAATCAGAGAGGTAGGATGAGATCTAGGAGAGAGTAATCATAGCAGGAGGCTGAATTGTTCCAATTTTCTTGTAATATAGTAAGAACCTATTAAACCCTGACCTATAATATTATGGTAGAAAGCCTCATACTACAGAAATGAAATTGACAAGAATATAGGAAGGTTATTAGAAGTATGACCATTGGGGATAGCTAGGTGGCTCAGTGGATTGAAAGCCAGGCTTAGAAATGGGTGGTCCTAGGTTCAAATTTGAACTTAGACACTTCCTAGTTATGTGACCCTGGACAAGTTATTTGCCTCATTGCCTATCCCTTACTGCTTTTCTGCATTGGAGCCAATATTCAGTATTGATTCTAAGACAGAAGGCAAGAGTTTCAAAAAAAGTATGACTATTATATTCAATATATTTTGGTGATGACAACTTTCAAAATACTTTTTGAAAAAAGAACAATTAATTCTCATCAAGAAAGAATGAGAAACCCAAGAGTGAAATTATTTCAAAATACTACAGCAACAATAAAAAAAACTGCACTTGCAAAGTGATCAAGATGAAATTTAAGAAAAACTACACAGTAAGTACATTTTGTTCAGTTCCTCACAAAAAGATAGCCAAAAATCTTTGGGCAACAGGGAAGTGGTCTAGGAAAAAAATTTTGTTTTGGGAGCATACCTCAAAAAACCTTTTCAGCTTAGGGAATCCTACTAGTCTGGAAGATAGGAATCTGGGAAAGTTTGGAATGGGGAGGAATTAGGATATGAAGAAATAGAGGACATACAAGTGCCCCTGATAATAGGACCACAGCTGGGAAGATACTCTGAAATGCAAATACAGGGGATAATAAGATCTAGTAAAAGTATAGTGTTTTTTTGCTGTTGATCTTTTGTTGTTTTTTTTTAATAGTGAGAGAGATTCAAGCATGTTTAAAAACAGAAAGGAACCAGTTCTTAAGAATATTCCTAAAACAGAGGTGCCTTGTAGTTTACCTAGAGTACACAATGTCAACTCATATATGATCATTATTACTTTTTAAAAAATTTTAAATAGACTTAGAATGGTTACCTTATTTATAATTTGAATCCAGATAGCTTGTCTGAAGTCCTCATGTACTTCAGGCATTCAAGCTAAAGTTTTACTGCTGACTTGGAACCCCTAAGAAATGAACCCCATAGTGTTTAATCATTTTGGGAAACCTGACATTTCTTTGAGGAGTTTCTTGAGGAGTTTTTTTTTTTTAAACTTAGATATTTATTCTAGTTAAGGATGAGCTAGAACTTCTTTTAATTGTCCTTGAAAATTTCCAGGAACAATTCATTAGTATGCCCATTTTCCCACAATATCTCCAAAATCAACTTTTTGATCTTTAGCATATTGCTTAGGAGCTAAATGAGCAATGGACATTCTGAAGTTTAAAAAAAATCAGAACAAATAAAAAAGAAAATTTCTAGAATTATTTAATTATTAAGTAATAGGTTAATTCCTATATACAATATTTGAATTTGATTGATAAAAATCTGTTTAAACATCTGCCATTTAACTTTAAAGTTCTTTAGCTTTATTGTAATCAGAATTTATGCTTTTAACCAAGAAATAGATGAGAGAACTTAAGTAAATATAAGAATATAATGCCTCGAGCAAGAGTTATAGCAAGCTAACTCTTAATTTTATCAAATGACAAAGATTTATTGTTACCAACTGAGAGATCCTGGGAGAACTTTTTATACATTATTTGTCCAACTCAATTCAAAATCTTCAAATCAGGGATGATCTAACAAGTGCATGGGGCATTTGCCAACATCCATACTTCTTGCAAGTACATGGGGCATTTGCAATTGGCAGATCCCTTCAAGATTGAGTAAGCTGCTTAATGTAGAAGACGAAAGTCATTATTTTGAGCCAATAAAATCTTACATTATACAAGTCCTTTATGTAAAATTCTATTATTCACTTCCATATTCACATGACACTCAATGTAGGGATGGCAACTCCCTTGAATCAACTTAGTAGTGTAGCTAACTGTCTGCCTATCCAGAGTATTAGAAGGCAGGAAAAAATCTTAAATAAACATTGAAGTGTGCAAAAAGGTTTTCTTCAAAGGTACTCTTTTTCAGCTTTGATCTTTTACCTCAATGCTCTAAACAGGATTGGGTGTGGGGCATTGTAGCATTTGAGGGAGGGGTGTGGCAAAAAAAACTAATGTTCTGGCTTTTACTCTTCTAAGGTGTGGGTTGAATCTGTACCTTCCAGGCAAAAGCAGCTATTACCAGATCAGACACACCTGGCACAGACAGGATTAGAACCTTGGTCTCTACATTCCCAACCAACTGCTGTATTACTAGACCACACTGATTCTGAGGTAATTTCTAGAGAATGTATCTGTGAAACAACGCCTAATTTGTACTTCTCCATTTCCAAATAAGCTAGTAATTAGAATTCTCCCTTCTCTGCCATTACTTTGCTCCCTTCCTTTTTTCTTACCAGAATTTCCTTCATTCTTTCAATCTAGCATAGCTTTAATGCATAGTAATGCCTCCTCCACTTTAAATACCTCCCTGTTCTGATTCTTCCTTTCCCTCTTCTTATCCACACAATCTTCTCACGCCCTGACAGCAGAAACTCCCTAGTCTATAAACAATCTAACCAAGTAAACATAAATTATAATTGTAATACTATTCTCTTAAATTCACTATTTAATCTCTCTTTTTCTGTCTCTCACTCATTCTAACTCTTACAAGTCATATGTTTTATGCATACTTTCCCCTTTCTAAGGTTCATCTATTACCTAGGTTCCTCTCTGCCTCTACAGCCTTCCCACTCTTGACCTCTTCTAGAACTCTTCTTAGTTAGAATTCTTGTGTCATTCTCATTAAGTTGTAATTTCATTCAAATTTGATGGAAACGTTCATTTCCCCCTTTGATTGTATGTCTTAAATAACAAGTAGAGTAAAAGAGAAATTAAATTTGTAATTGCATTACTCAGACCAATGTTATTAAGTAGGTAAGATAGTTTCCATGAAAGATTCTACAAAAAATATAATTTTATTGTACTACATAATTGCTCAACTATTTTTTCCCAAAGATTATTAAGTTAGACATGCAATAACATATGCAAACACCATTTATATGCTAGTAATTTGGGGTAGTATAAATGACAGCACAATTCACAACCTAAGAAGATCCTGAAAAGTCATTGAAGCTGAATTCATTCAAAATCAAATTCCACAGTCACAATGGTAAAATATTCCAGAAATGTTTGAATTCACTAAATTAATGAGGGGTACAAGTGTCAGTGGAGGAAAAGAAATATTCTATATGACAGTGAAAATATTTAAGACTTTATGAAGATGCACAGTAAGAGGTCATAGGCATCAGCTAGACTAGTAAAATGCAAATTTCTCCTTAAACATTGTTTTTATCCATAACAAACTCATCTCAATATTTTACTACAATCATAGGATTATAGATTAAGAGTTGAAAGGAACATTAAAGACGATCTAATCCAAATCTGCCAACTACTATCATTATCATCATGCAATCTTGAAACAGAGACAAGCTTATTGGCTCATAGGAAGCATAATTCATCAATAGTAATAATCTGATGTTTCTTCTGAAGAGCATTTCACAAGGCACAGCCTTCCAAGATAACATGGAGATGGAGTATAGCACCAGGTTAATAAAAAAAAACTGCTCGCCTTGAATATAAGTGAGGCCCCCAAATTATACATTTTCATGAAAACAGATTGGAAAGGTCATTTTACATTTTGGGAACACCATCTCTCTTAAATAGGCTCTAGTGTATAAATAAAATAATAGAAGGATAACACCATGTATACTTTCACTCTCCTGAAAATTCAAACATTGGAACATCTGAAAGAAATTTTTTTGAGGATGAAGGGGTTTTCTTTTTTTTTTTTTTAATACAAGCACAATAAAATTATGAGTTCTACTGAGGTAGGATGAAATTAGCAATTACATACAATATATTTTCCTTTATTATCTTGTATAATATCCAAATAATTTATACTTACAAACACTAAAAATGTCAGATAACAGAGGGCCATTGAATGGAATGATTTCTGGTTGATTTTCAAAATCAATATTTGAATTCAAACTTCTCTCTGACTCTGTCTCTGTCACTGGTCCTCTTTCTACTCACTTACATTCATTTTTTTTAACCTACCAAAAACAGTATGAGGTCCATTCTGGAAATGCAAAAGATACTTTTTAGTTTTTTATGATTATGTTCTTAGGTAAAATTCTAAGCTTAAAAGGAATCACATTTAATCTGTCTACACATAACTAAGCTAATGAAAACCTCAAGAAAGTTCCAAAGGATAACATAAATCTAAAAATCCTAAATGCCATTGCAAAAATGCTGGAAATCAAAAAATCCAGACCTTACACTCATCCTAACTAAATTATTTTTAAAAAATGGTATATTTCTCTTCTGAGACTTTTTTCTTGTTAAAGCAATACATGTCATCTTTCACATGAGGAACATGGAAATATATACATATATATATATATATTGCATGATAGCAAATGAATAACCAATATCATATTATTTGCTGTTTTGTGGAGCAGAATGATAGGTGAGAACATGAATCAAAAAATGTCAGAATATGATAATTAAAATTTGTATCTATATCTCCATGCAATTGTGAAAAAATATAATAAAATGATTAGAAAAGTAGTCTTTTTCTTAGCATGCCTCACTATAGTTGCAAAGTGAACTTTTTAAATAGAATGAAAATGAGTAGAATAGGTCCTAATAATGTCTTATACAGAATTTTAAAGTAAGTACTTAAAATGATAAAATACTATCATTAGATCACTTTAGTTAACAAAATGGGGTAGAATACCTGAAAAAAGCATTTTTTAAATGTTCTGTGCAGATTGGTTGAAAGGAGAGTTTCAGTCAGGGTTGGAATATAATCATATTAAAATTGACAAAGCCATATTATGAGAATTTTAATATATTTTTTCTCATTGTATCATACTTTGTTCTTTGTGCAATAGTACAATTTGGGATAGTCACATTTGTAGTCAAATGGACTAATTGCTCAAATTGTTTGCATCATATATTTAAAATAATTACCAAAGATTGTTTGGAAGCTCTTTTTCCTTTAATATACAGTCACAAAAAAATCACTATAATGTTCTAGATCACACAAAAGAGACACAGTACTACAGAGTTTATTTTATACCCTATCCATGTTCTAAATGTGATTTATGCTTTGGTACTTTATCTTTTTAAAAAAATGTTTCAATTGTTTAACAACCATTTCCATTATCTACTTGTTAACTAACATCTAACATTAACATAAGAGCTCTAATTTCTATCCATTTTGGCGTGAGAAAAGAAAAATAAGTGTTAAACAAAATTGGCCTTTCCTTTACCAAGTAGTTTTTAAAAAAATAATTGTTTTTATTTCATAAACTTTTCTGCAATCTGAATCCATCTAAGAAACCTATTCAACAACAGAGCATAATCAACACCATGAATATAGGTGGAGCATCACTTCACATACCAAATCTTTTTATCTTGCCATACCAAATCTAACTTGTATTACTTGCTTCTACTATTTGTCCAAGGATGAATTAATCACTTTGCATATCCCCTTTGGGTTCCAGGGTCCAAATACAGAACACTTTATTATCTAAAAGAAGAAAAAAAACTGTTGCTACTACATGGTGTACATAAGGAAGTAGTAGATAAGATTTAAGAACAACCTGACAATTATCCAGGGGCACAACCCTGGCAGATCCAGGAGGCACACCTAAACTAGTGGGAGTTGAAAGCTATGGTAAAGTGTTGTCATAGCTTTTCCAAAATAAAACTTCAAAGTTTCCCACTACTACCACCTTCTCTCCCTTACAAGCCTTTTGGCTGCCAGCTGAGTACAGATTTACTTTGCTTTATACAATAGTCATCTTCTTAAAATGTTACATATCAATAAAATAAATTATTTTTAAATAAACTGGAGAAAGTTATTTAACTGTAAGAACATTTCTATCATTTTTTTTGCTTTGAGAAAAATTCAAATATAAAGTAAATAAACATTGACATTTATCTGTTTAACAGATATCAATTTTTATCTATTGATTGTGTGTATGTGATGGAATATATCTGTATTGATGAAAAGGAATATGTTAGAGAAAAAATGAAATAGTTAAAGAAAATAGAATAGAAAGTCATCTATTAAACTAGGGCAGGTATGCAAGCATGTGGCTACCTGCTTATTTAAATGCATTAGCCTTTGCATAACACAATTCACCAATATACATGTGAATTTTAAAGACTTAAGAGTTAATGTTTCATTATCTATGGTAAAGAGACACAGAGACATTAAGCTGACTGGGAATGAGATTGTTAAAGAAAAGTTTAATGATCTAGGTGTCTATTCCTTCATTTCCATCTTCCCCAAAAGGGGCCTAAATTTTAACAAGATGCACAACCCTATTCAAACTTGAAAAATTCACTTTTTATTAATGGAATAATCTTATTATATCCTAGAAAATAAGATTCTCTCAAAAAATACAAAAGCCTATTACATTGGTCAAATTAAGGAATTATTATATGTGCCAGAAAACCTCTACAATAAAACAAGGAATGAGATTTCAACTCATTTTGAGTCTATGGTTTGGGATCATGGCATTTCCATTAGCTAATTTAGGCTAAAGAAAAAGCCAAGTAGTTTAATCTCTATAAAATTTGTGCAATGAAAAGAATTATGAGTTCAGAGTTAAATACAGTTTCAAATAACTTCCTAACCTTTGGCAAGTCATGGAATCACAGAATTCTGTGAGTTGCATGTTACATCAGCCACCATTTCATAATATCATGAGGATAGAGCCAAGATGGCAGAGTAGAGGCAGTGGACCAGCTAAACTTTCTAAAAATTCCCCTCCAAACAATTTTAAAATTACATATAAAAATCAATTTTTAAGAGGCATAGGCAACAAAAGAATGAGATGAGATTTTATTCAAACCAAGACAAGTTTGGAGGTTAGAAGGAGAATTCCATGAAGCTGGTATGGGAGTTGGCCCAAATCTCACATAGAGTCAACACTAGATGTGGGCCTTGGAGCAACAACACTAAGAGCAGCAGCTTTGAGAGCTCTCAGTCCAGAGATAATAGGGGAATTTGACAACTAATGAGAAAGAGAATACAGCATTGTGAGAAGGAAATTTGTATTTTGATTTGATCAATCAGAGATTTAGACTTCCCTTCCATTTGTTTTTAACTTGGGTCAATCAGTAACTAGGGAATTGATCCCACAGGCACTGCTTCCCTGAGTGGTGCCAGGTTAATTTAGGAATTGTGATTGGTTCCTGGGTGAGAGAGGTGATGTAGGAGAGCTAGTGGGTGAAGGAATGGCATATAAAGTGAGACGCAGCAGGAAAGGGGTGTTAGTTCTGAGGCTGAGATTCAGAGACAGACTCGGGGTTCTTAGGCTTTAGGTGGTTAGGCTAGGTAATTCTTTACTTCCTTTCTATATTTCCCTCTTTTATTATATTTATCTTACTATAATAAAGCTGTTAGAGCTATTAACCGTCTTGTGACTTAAGGGTTAATTTCTATAAATTGTGACCACAACATATTTTTACTCCTATAATTTAGTCAAACCCATTCTAACCATTACAGGAGACACTGGAAATGAACAAAGGACCTGGTACTATTTGGCAGATCTCTTGTCCTTATTCAGTTTTAAGTCACAGTTCAAGGGTAGAAATCACTGTTAGCAATCACAGGGGAACAGTGACCAGTCACAGTTCCAGGGCAGAGAGGAATGCTAGCACTTGTGGATGCAGAGAATGAGAGACATTTTCTGGGTAAAGACCACAGCACAAACTAGGAGATCAGTGACCACATACTCCAGATCTCTTTCAGATCATGCAACCATGGAAGCACCAAAAATTTATAGACTTTCAGAATTAGACATAAAAATGTTAGCACAAAAAGGCCTGAAACTTGAGACAGTACTTTTACCCGCAAATGAAGAGAACTTAACTTTAACATAAAGTTCAATGTAAAAAATAAGGTAGAAAATGAGCAAACAACCACAAAACGAACTTGGCTGTAAAATTGTATTGTGATGCCAGAGAAAATCAAGAAAAAAATTCAGAAGACAACATGAAAACCGTTACAAAGAAAGCCACCAAGAAGAATTCAAATTGTATACAAGCCCAACAAGTATTTCTACAAGATTTAAAGAAGAAAAATTATTTTTAAAATGAAATAAGAATATACCTGACAAAACAAGCCCAGGAACTCTATGAACATAATTATAAAAACTTTTTATAGAAATGAAGTAAGATATAAATAATGAGAGAACTATCTTGTTCATGGTTGTGTAGAGCCAGTATAATTAAAATGACAGTTGTACCTAAACTAATCTACTTATTCAACGTCACTCCAATTAAATTACAAAAAATTTTTTTACCTATAAAAAATAACAAAGTTTATTTGGAAGAATAAAAGATGAAGAATATCCAAAGAAATAATTTTTAAAAATGTAAAGGAAGAAGGTATAGCAGAACCAGATTTTAAATTTTATTATAAAGCAATAACTATCAAAAACCATCTACTACTGGCTAAGAAATAGAAAGGTAGATCAGTAGAATAGAGCAGACATAAAAGAAACAGCAGTAAAATATGAAAGTAACTATGTATTTAACAAAAGCATATGTGTAGGTTTGGGGGATAAGAAATCACTATTTAATAAAAATTGCTGGGACAACTGGAAAAGAGTTGGACAGAAGCTAGGAATAATCTAATACTATTCACTGATAAGATGACAATGGATACATGATCTAGACATAAAAGGAAATGTCATAAGAAAATTAGAAGAACAATTTATGGATAGGAGAGCAATTCATGAGTCAACAAGAAATGAAAGAACATTGTGAAACATAAAATGGATAATTCTGGGCATATCAAATTGAAAACTTTTTGTACAAATGAAATAAAGGTCAAAATTAAAAGGAAAGCAGAAAGTTGGGGGAAATGTTTTTATACATAGTTTCTCAAAAAGAGGTCTCATGGGGGCAGCTGGGTAGCTCAGTGGAGTGAGAGTCAGGCCTAGAGACAGGAGTGTCCTAGGTTCAAACCCGGCCTCAGCCACTTCCCAGCTGTGTGACCCTGGGCAAGTCACTTGACCCCCATTGCCCACCCTTACCAATCTTCCACCTATGAGACAATACACCGAAGTACAAGGGTTAAAAAAAAAAGAGGTCTCATATCTCAAATACATAGAGATCTTTGTCAAAATTTATGGAAATAAGAGCCAACCTCCAATTGATAAAAGGGCAAAAGATATGAATAGAAAAATTTCAGATGAAGAAATCAAAGCCAGATATAGATAGGAGAAAAAAATGTTCTTAATCATCACTGTTTAGAGAAATGCAAATCAAAACTCTGAGATACTTCACACCATAAAACTGCCTAAAATGACTAAAGGGCAAAATGAGAAATATTAGATGGGATGTAGAAAAGTGGGGACGTTAATATACTGCTGGTGTAGCAGTGAATTGATCTAACCATTTTGGTAAATAATTTGGAATTATACCAAGAGAGTTATAGAGCTCTGTATGCCCTTTGACCTAGTATATCAATACTGGGTTTGTTTTTCAAAAGGATCAGGGAAAAAGGAAAAGAACCAATATGTTCCAAAATATTTATAGCCACTCTCTTTGGACTAGCAAAGATTGGGAAATTGAGGAGATCCTTTTCAATTAAAGAATGAATGGCTAAACAAATTGTGGAGGAATATTACTATGCCATAAGAAACAATGATTGGGCTAATTTTTAAAAGTGGAGGGAGCTAGATGGGATAATGAATAGTGAAATGTTACCTCCAGAGAGTGAACTGAAAGGTGAAAACATGAAAGACTTAGTATGAATATGTCAGTCTCCAGGGTTATGTGATATGGGGAGGATGAAGAGGGGTTGGGACACTTGTGGATAGTATTTATTATGTAGATATGAAGAAAAATGAGCTAAACATATAAATGATTTGTGATTTCATTTCTGTACAATCATATGGAAATGATTATTTAATTGGCTTTGTAAAATTTGGAATAAAAAAGAAAAGAAAAGAGAAAATAAAAAGTGAATTTACTGGTAGAAGAAAAATTGTATAAGAAAATTATTAAGAGATAGTTAATAGCATGGTTTTTAAAAGTCACCAAATATTGAAAAAAAAAAGAACACTTTAAAAAGACCAAATTAACTAAATGGTAATAAGCATAAGAATTTATTGAAAAAAAATCATTAAAAGGAAGATTTGGCCAAATGGGGAAAAAAGATCACAAAAGATATCTGAAGAAAATAAATACTTAAAAAATCAGAATTCAGCAATAGAATCTAGTAATACATCAAGAAACAATAAAACAGTGTCAAAAGAATGAAAAAATAATAAAATGTGAGATATCTCATCAGAAAAAAGGGGACCTAAAAATAGTAAGGAAAAGTAATTTAGCAGTTATAACAACACTTGAACATCATATCAAAAAAAGTCTTGAAATAATATTTCATAAAATAGGGGGAAAACCACCATATCTTATATGTGGAGGGTAAAAAAGAAATAAGAAGGCTCCACTAATGTCTCCCTGAAAGAACAACAAAAAATATTTCCAGGATTATTATAGTTAAATTCTAGAGCTTCCAGGTGAAGGAGAAAATACCACAAAGAGCCAAAAAAAATCATTGAAGAATTGTGGGGCTACAGTTAGGATCATATAAGATTTAGAAGGTATCACATTAAAACAATGGATGACTTATAATATGGTATTCCAGAAGACAAAGGACCTAGGCTCATAATGGAAAATAATTGCATAGCAAAACTGAATTCAAAGGGAAACAGATATTTAACAAAATAGAGGACATTCAAGCATTCCTAATGGCAAGACCAGAGCTTAAGTGATAATTCAACATTCAGACTCAAGACTTAAGATAATCATAAAGTGGAAAACAAAGTAGAAATTGTAAGGGACTTCATAAGGTTAAACTCTTTACATTCCTATTTGGGAAGACAATAGATGAAACTCCTAAGAACTTTATCATTGTTAGGATGAATAGGAGGAGTCTAAAGAGGCAAAGGGCACAAGTGTAAATAAAATATGTTGGAATGATCTAAAAAACAAATGAAGCAATGAGAAAGAGTATTGGATTAGGAGAAGGTTGAAGAGAGAAGAATGGAGATTTTTCTCACATAAAATGAGGTACATAACGAAGAAATTTTATAGTAGGGAAATAATAGGGAGGCAAGCAAGATTTGAAACTCATTTTCTTCAGAATTGGTTCAAAGAAGGAAGCACATATAAACAAATTAAGTTAGATAAAGAAATATAACATTCAATAAGGAAGTAGTAAAGAAAAGAGACATAGGAATAAAAGGGTATGATGAGGAGGGCCAATTAATAAAAGCAGTGGTCTGAAGCAAAACATACTTTTAAGGAAGGACAGGGTCAAAAAAAGAGAAAAATAGAAAAATGAAGGGAAATACACATTTAGTAATAATAACTGTGAATACAAATGGTTTAAATTCACCTATAAAATCTAAGTGAGAAGAAAAATGGATAGGAAGTCAGAATATAACAATATATAGTTTACAAGAAACACAATTGAGACAGAAGCACAGAGAGAATTAAAATAAATGGTTGGAGAAAAATATTTTATGCCTTAGCTGAAGGTTAAAATTGGCAGGGATAATAAATATACTTCAGACAAAGTAAAAGAAAAATTAGATCTAATTAAAAGAGACAATCAGGGAAGCTACATTTTCCTAAAAGGGACAATAGAAAATGAAATATCAATATAAAACATATACATACCAAATGTCAGAGTACCTAAATTCATAAGGAAAAGTTAAAAGAGATATATGAAAAAATAGTAAAACTATGCTAAAAGAAACCTTAACTTTCCCATCTCAGAATTAATAAATCAGTCAACTAAAATAAATAAAAATAAGATAAGGAGAAAAATAGAATTTCAGAAAAGTTTAGGTATGATAGATTTCTGGAGAAAGTTAAATGGAAATGAAAAGGACTATGTATTTTTCTCATCTGTATATGACACCTTCTCCAAAACTAACCACAGAGTAGAACATAAAACCTTACATATGAAGGAAAGCAAAAATATTAAAAACATTATTTTCTAACTAATAATAATAATGACACAAAATCACATTCAATAAAGGGCCTTGGAAGCATGGGTTAAAAGTGAATTTTAAATTCCATAATGTATTCCTAAAAATAATGGATTAAAGAACACATAAAACAGTGCCATATTAATGAAATTACTCAAAAATTATTTCATAGAGTTAGAAAAATAATAGCAACATTCTCCTGGAAAAACAAATAGCCAAGAACAATTAGGGAATTAACAAAAAAATTAATATAAAGGAAGGGGGCTTAGTTGTACCATATCAAAAACTGTATTATAAAGGGGTAACCATCATAATAATCTGGTAGTGGATCATTAGAATAGATTAGGCACCATACCTAGATCAACACACAGTAGTAAATAATTGTGGTAACTTAAAGTTTAACATACCCAAAGATCCAAGCTTTAGGAAGAATAACTGACCATTTGAGAGATCTGCTGGGGAAAGTGGAAAACAGTATAGCTAAAACTATACATACACATAGACCACCAAACACCTCTTTCCATATATCACGGTTAAGTCAAAACTGACACATGATTTAGAATTAAAGGGTGATGCCACAAACAAATTAGGGAAGTACAAATAGTTTACCTGTCAGACCTATTGATAAGGGAATAATTTAGGTCAAAACAAGACATAGAGAACATTTAGAAGTACAAAGTATATAACTTTGACTACTTAAAAGTTTCTGCAGAAACCAAAGCAATGCAACCAAGACTAAAAGGCACACAACAAACTGGGAAGGGGGAATCTATAAAGCAAATCTCACTGACAAAAGCTTCATTTCTAATTATAAGGAGAACTGAATCAAATTTATGAGAATATAAAGCATTTCCTAATTCACAAATGGTGAAAAGATATGAACAGGCAATTCTCTGTTAAAGAAATTAAAACTATCTTTACTCATATGAAAAAATGCTCCAAATCACTTTTAATTAGGGAAAGTGCAAATTAAAACAAATCTGGGATACTACTTCACTTCTATCAGACGGACTAACATGAAAAATAAGGAAAAGGATAAATGTTGGAAGGGGTGTGGAACAATCAGGACACTAATGCATGGTTGGTAGAGCTGTGAAAGATACAATAATTTTGAAGAGTAATCTGGAACCACGGCCAAAGAGTCATAAAATGATGCATACATTTTTGACTTATTAGTACTGCAGTAGGTCTGTATCCCAAAGAGATTAAATATATGGGGAAAGAACCTACCACATCAAAAAAACTTTTAAAAACCCTTTTCTTGGTTGCAAAGAGCTGGAAACTGAAAGGATGCCCATCAATTTTGGAATGGTAAAAAATGTTGTGGTATATCATTGTAATTAAATATTATTGTGCCATAAGAAATGATAAACAAGATGATCACAAAAAAAACCTGGAAAAATTTATATGAAAGAGGCAAATGAAGTGAGCAGAACAAGGAAAATGTTTTACATAGTAACAACAATAATGTAATATGATCAACTGTGAGTGACTTAACTATTATCAACAAAGTAAAGATCCTAGACAACTCAAAGAGTCTCATAGAAATAAAAAGGATATCTAGACCCATAGAAAGAAAAAAAAGAATCCAAATACAAATTGAAATACCCCATTCTTTATTTTATTTCTTCCATTAATTTTTATCTAGTATGAGCAATATATATCTCAGTTCACAACATAATAAACAGAAATATATATTGCATAATAATATATATGCAATGTATGTAATATTACCTTCTTCTTGGGGAAAGCAATGAGAGGGAGAGAACATGGATCAATAAATGTCAGAAAACAAATATTAAAAAGTATAAAAAATCTATAAAAATAAAAATAATATATTAAATAAATGCCCCAAATATATTAGTTGTATGACTCTAGGCAAGTCATTTAACATCTGAACACATTAGTTTCATCATCTCTAAAGCAGAGATAATAATAGAACCTTCCTCAGTGGGTAGTTGGATATTAAAATGATATGACATGTTTAAAGAGTTTGTAAACTTAAAGAACTACTTAAATGATAACTATAATAACAATAAAGTTATTATTGTTATTATGCAACAAGCCCTGATGCTACTTAATGTTGCAGGGTAAGAAGCTTTTAGTGTTATTAAATTTCAAGAAGGAAGTTATTAGAGATTAATAGTCATTTGGATCACTAAAGAGCTCTAATCTCCTTCAAAATATTATGAGAAGTTCTTTTGCTTCCAGAGAACTTTGTTGTAGTGGTGAAGGGTACCAAACCATTTCCAGTGACCAAATACTAATCTTTTACTTCTTGGCTAATTACTTACTTAAAGAAAGCCTCAGTAATATTGAAAACTTTCATACTCTTTTAAATCTGTAATTAAAGTATCTGAAAAATAAATTCCTCATAAAATGAAATTTTAACCACAAAAGAGAAACCTGCACTACTCCTTTAATAACCTCATATTTGCATTTTAAGACGAGGCCCTTTGCACGTACAATGTTAATTAAAACAAAACCAATAGGCTGAGACACATAACTAAAAGTAATATTTCATAATGTCTATTTTCAATAAAATCCTCTATCATATCCATTTGTGATAGGTAGTTTTTTCAACAAATAATGTCTTCCCCTTTGTTAGACTATATCATTTCCACATAATTGTTGTACATCTTAAATTCATGGCTTTCAAATGATAGTGGTATTGAAAATGACAAGAAAAATTATAAATATTTAAATGTAACTTTTGTATTTAAAAAGCGCATTAATAAACAATTGTTCTATATTTGTAAAGTGTCATATCTGTCTTTTAGAGAAAAAAGAAAAACATAAAATGTGAGTAGTTAATTTGTCTAGACTCAGAAAAAGTAGGTTTCTGAAACAATGCCCAAGTAGTACATTAAAAAGTGAAAACAGATCATTCTAGATGGACCCTATACTTATGAATAAATTCTGGAAATCTCAGCAACAATGAGACAACTATTGGTATTCCTTCCCAAAGAAATGGGGGGGGGGGAGGAAAAGAGGAAAAGTAGCTCTACGAATAGGAAGGAATTATTGAACACAAATAAGTGAAAAACTATTAAAAATGAATGCTAAAGGTGCTGTCCTGACAGGTTTATAATTAGGGAAAAAAATACTACAGAAAAGGACATGTACCTAGAATGTAACTTCAAATTGGGACTTTGCTTTCTTCCTGTCACTTCCTGTCCTGTGAGTTTCTTGTTGTTGATCAGTACTTTATGACTCTTTGTGACCTAATTTGGCATTTGCTTGGCAAAGATAACGGAATAGATTCCCATTTCCTTCTCCAACTCATTTTATAGATGAGAAGCTGAGGTCAACAGCATTAAGTGACTTGCAGAGGGTTACTGCCAGTAAGTGTCTGAGACCAGATTTGAACATAGTAAGCTGAGTTTCCTAACACTAGGTCCAACATTCTATCCACTGTGCCACCCAGCTGCCCTTCCAGCCAATGGAGACTAATATAATGAATAAAATTCATTAGTCATAAAATAAAGAAATTTTTCACTTTATTAGTAGTCACTAAACTTTATTTTTGAAGATTTTTTAAAAATTTCAATGTGAAATAACCTAAAGGACACAGAAACACCATATTTTCCATATTTTTTTATTAAACATTAGACACATTATTATAATAATATTCAGAATATGTCATCAATGTAAATTATTACTCAGTTAACCAGGATATATTTTCATTAACATATTCATTAATACTTCAAAGCTTCTAATAAGTAATTTTAATAGATGAGCCTCCAAGAATACCTGACATCAAGGAAGTTGCTTTCACTTTGGTCAAGACCAGGTTCCATTATTTCTTTTCATTGCAATTATGTGTCAGCTGACTTCTAGACTTCCAGATCCAAAATGGTGTGGTTCTTTTGAAAGGGATTTGATAGCTTCCTTAAAGTTCATATATTTCTTTTTTTTAGCCCTTATCTTCAGTCTAAGAATCAACACTTGTCTGTATTCCAAGGCAGCAGAGTCGTAAGGGTTAGGCAATGGGGGTTAAGTAACTTGTCCAAGATCACATAGATAGGAAATTTGAACCCAGAACCTCCTATCTCTAGCATTGTCCTCAGTCCACTGAGCCACATAGCTGCCTACATAAACATTCTTAACTACAGACATATACTAAGAATTTTCATAGCAAATAGCTTAAAATAGTAATGTTTGATCAAATATAATAAAACAGTAATGGGGGGAGCAATTAATGATCCTGGGGCTTTTCTTGGTATTTTTTTTGTTTCTTTGTTTTTTACAATACTAAAATTTCCTCACTGCATGAAGAGAGTGGAGAGTCTCTTCTATCTCAGAAGGTTTGGGCAGGGTTTTTTCTCCTTTTCATACCTTTGATCATTTTCTTAATCTAGAAACATGTTCTCTATGTACTCATCTGTTTCTGAATGTCTACTTAGTTTTACTTAACTTTATCTACCTGAAAAATTATATCTGTTACAGAATATCTTGAGTGAAAATATATAAAATTAGCTCTCCTGTTTTGGAACTAATACTTAGTATTAATTCTAAGAAGACAAGTTTAAAACAGGGGTTGGGGTTGCAGTTATATTGCTCAGTGGATAGAAAGTCAAACCTAGAGACAGGAGGTCCTGAGTTCAAATCAGTCCTCAGACACTCGTCTACCTTGGCATGGGTATTTTGTATTGATTCTAAGATAGAAAGAAAAGGGCTTTTTAAAAAGAAAATATAGAGAAAGCTTCATATTTAGAATGACAATAATTGTACAGTCATATAAACAAAAAGACCATTTTAAATTTTAACACTTAGAAACAATTCTTCACAATGTTTTTTATATCATTCTGATATTAGAATAAAAACGATGAGAGAAAACTGATGTCAGTTTGATTTATAATTCATAGATATTCTGGCTTATATTAGTTGTCTTGACAAAGTAAAAGAAATTAAATGGTCTATAAGTTTGCAAACTTTGTTCTGGTCTATGGTCAAACATCTACTGGGTAATATGCATGAATATGCTTTTATTCTCACTGGCCTTTCAATGACTATTTTTGATTTGCTTCTTAATGTAAGTCTGGTTGCAATATTTTTTCTTTATCACACACAAAGCTTTTTGTTATGGGTGGATAGATAAGTGCATAGCTTTTAAATGCAATTTTTAAAAAAGGATTAGCTTTGAGCAAGCAAAGAAAGGTGTGTGAACCTGGGCAGCCATCCAAAACTAATGTAAGAAGTTGATACTGTGCATACTCTCAAATTTTATAAAGACTTTGAAGCATTTGAGAAAATTCTAAAGAAAACATTACCAAATAATATATTTTACTGTTGTATCAAAAATTCACACATTTTTCCTACCTACTTGCAATCACCAATATTTTCACACTGATGTAAGCTAATGTGCAACAAGTCCAAAAAGAGTCTGTAATACTGTAGAAAGAGAACTAGACTAGGAATTAAAAGATTTAAATTTTATATACTTACAAATGAATTTTGTTACCTTCTGTGAAGTAATGGGATGACCATTAATTGGGGAATGGCTGGATAAGTTGGAGTATATGGTTGTAATAATATACTATTGGGCCATAAGAAATGACAAATGGTTGCAGAAAAAAAATTGGTGAGTCTTATATGAACTGATGCAAAGTGAAGTGAGCAGAACCAGGAGAACACTTTATACAATAAAAGAAAAATTATATGGTAATAAATTGGGAAGCATTAAATCATTATCAGTAATACAAAGCTCCAAGAAAACCCTAAGGGACTCATGAGGAAAAGTACTAAACATAGCCATAGAAGGAACTTTCAGAGAATGAATGTGGATAGACTTTTTCCACCTTATTTCCTTCATAAGTTTTTTCTTATATGTACAATGTTCTTTATAACATGCAGAAAAGGAAACTGTATGCAACACTGGAATGACTTAGATTGTTTGCAGTCTGGGAAGGGGGAAGGAAATGGAAATAATTTGGATTGCAAAAGTTCAGAGAGCAATTGTTAAAAATTATTTATATATATGTAATTGAAAAAAATATTAAAATGAATGAGTTGGTTTAAAAAAGATTCATAACCCCTCTAAAGAGTTTAATCTAACAGTCCATATAATAAGAAACAATTGGATAAAAATTCAATATTTTCTAAATCATGATACAAATAAAGAAAAATAATTCATCAAAAATGATGTCATTTTTCACACAAATAAAGTCAGATTTAAACAATTGGAAAAAACATTAATTATTCATTGAGCCAATATGATAAAAATGACATTTTTATCTAAATTAATCTACCTGTTCAGTGCACCAATAAAACTATCCAAAATTTATTTCATAGACCTAGAAAAATAATAATAAAATTCTTCTCAAATAACAAAAGGTCAAGAATATCAAAGGAAGTAATGAAAAAATATGAATGAAGGCAGTTTATTTGTAATGGATCTCAACATATTATAAAGGGACAATCATCAAAACAAACTGGTACTGGTTAAGAAATATAGTAGTGGATCAATGGAATAGAGTAGGCACTCAAAATGCCTTGTAAATGACCATATGAACGTAGTGGTAGTTTTTGTCAGGAAAACTCACTTTTTGAAAAAAGCAGCTAGGAAAGTAGAAAATACATCAGAAACTAGGAACAGACCAAAACCTCATGCCAAATGCTAAGGGAAAGTCAAAATGGATACACAGTTTAGAAATAAAGGGGGATACTATAAATAAATTAGGGGAGCACAGAATAGCTTATCTGTCAGATTTTTGGATAAGGGGATAAATATGTCTAAAGACATAGAGAACATTATGTAGCATAAAGGAGATAACTTTGACTCCATTAAATCAAAAAGCTTTTGCACACACACACACACACACACACACACACACATCTAACATGACCAACATTAGAAGAGAAACAACAAAGAAAAACATTTTATATCAAGTGTCTCTAACAAAGGTCTCAATTCTCAAATATATTGAGAACTGAGTCAAATTTATAAGAACACATATCATTTCCCAAATGGCAAATGGTCAAGGGATATGAATAGTGAAATTAAAACTAGCTGTAGCCTTATGAAATGTTTCAAATCTCTATTAATTAGAGAAATGCAAATTAAAACACTCTCTGGAACCAGCTTACACCTATCAGAATAGTTAATATGGCCAAAAAAAAAGGAAAATAATGATTGTTGGAGGGGATGTGGTAAAACAGGAACAGCAATACATTTTTGGTAGATCTGTGAATTGATACAACTAGTGTAGAGAGAAATCTTGAACCATGCCCAAAGTATCATTCAATGGTGCATACCTTATGATCCAGCAATAGCACTATCATATCTGTATCTCAAAGAAATCAAAGATAGGAAGAAAAGACCTACTTATACAAAAATATTTTTAGTAGTTTTTTAAGTAGTGGCAAAGAACTAGAAATGGAAGGGTTATTCATCAGTTGGGGAATGGCTAAAAAGGTTGTGGCATATGATTATAATGGAATACTGTTGCATCATAAGAAATAGTGAATAAGAGAGTCACACACACACATAAGCAACCCTTTAAAATTTTGTATGAGTGATGAAAAGTGAAGTGATCAGAAATAGAAGACCAATGTAGATAATAAGAGCAATAATATTCAATGATCAACTGTGAATCAATTAACTAATTTCAGTAACAGAAGGATCCAGGACAAACTCTAGGGACTCACTATAGGAAAGGATATCCATTGCCATAGCAGGAATTGATGAAGTCTCAACTTAGATTGACGTATACCATTCTTTACTTTATTTCCTCCATGGATTTTTGTTAAAGTGATATGTCTTCTTCCATAACATGATGAACCCAAAAATATATATTGTATGATGGCATATACAATCTATATCATGTCACCTGTCATCTTGATAATAGTGATGGTAGGTAGGGAGAGAAAATGTTTGCAAAATGTTAGAAAACAATTAATAAAAACACATCAACATGTCAAAAGTGCTTTTGTAATGATGTCATCCAGCTTCCTTTTGATGGGTACTTTAGGTGTACTTATAGTAGAATCAAAGGGCATTTTATCAGTTTCAAAAATTAATAAAGTATTGGTTAATAATCATGTGTAAATGGAAGAGGTGATCAATAAAAGCCAACATGGCTACTTAAAGATTGATTATGATCACTTTTCCTTTATAAGATTGCTTGACTGCTATCAAGAAATGCTGTATACATGGAATTCTATATTATAGCAGCAGTTAAAAAAAGATGGCTATGCTCCTCTTATGGAAAATGAGGAAAGATATGGACTAGTTGATTTTTGTTGGTGGATAACAAAGTTGGACACAGATAGCATATATTAATATGTTAATATAAACAGTGACATTTCTAGTGCAATGTCTCAAAGCATCAGTCTTTGTCAATGAAATACTAAACATCTTTATCAATTACTTAATTAAAGATATAGAGAATAAGTTCAAAAAATGTATAGAAGTCAAACATTTGGAAGGATAACCAGCAAATTAACTGATAGAATAATAAACCCTTAAAATCTCAGGCTAGTTTGAGTCAGGCTAACCTGAATAAAAGAATATTATTTTAAATTTTCATCAAACTTGTACTTTCATCTGATTTAGGTATCTTCCAGCAAGGAAAATCATCTACAAACACAGATAAGCACCATCTCTTCAACTAATAGCCTTACAGAATTGCCTATGGTCACTGAGAGGTTAAACAACCTCTCACATGGCCAGTATGTGGCCAATATGGGTTTTGAATTGAGGTCTTGACTTTGAGGTTAGCTCACTATCCATAATACTACACTCAATGATGATAAATAAATTCTGATACATATTTATTATTATTTGAACAAATAGATGACATGGGAGTGGGGTTACTAGATGGCATTTGTTGTGAAAAAGATCTAGAGTTTTACTAATGGAAAAGTCAAAAATTGAGGAGGGCTTGCCAATAAAGTTATTGAGTTCTATTTGGGGAATATTGAGATTGAGGTAGCTACAGAACATCAGGTCAAGATATCATAATGGCAATTAGTAATGTATGATAAAATAATAAGAGAGAAACCAGAACTAAAGATACAGAATTATCTTAAGAGAGATGATAATTGAATATGTAGGAATTGATTAGATCAGCAAGAAAAATATATCCAGAAAAGAGAAGAGGACTCAGGACAAAGTATGTGAGAGCCACCCCATTAATGACCAGGATCTGGATGAAGAGAGAGCAAAAGATTTTGATGAGTTGTGTGACAGAAAGGAAGAGAACCAGGTAGGATCAGTGATATTAAAAACGTAGAGAGAATGTAATATTCAGGAGAAAGAGGTGATCAACATTGTCATAAGCAACAGAAATATCAAGGATAAGGTTTGAAAAAAGGCAATCAAATTTAGCAGTGGAAAAATTATTAGAAACGTTAGAGAGGGGGGCAGTTGGGCAGCTCAGTGTATTGAGAGCCCAGCCTAGAGTCAGGAGGTCCTAGGTTCAAATCTGGTTTCAGATACTTCCCAACTATGTGACTCTGGACAATTCACTTAATGCACATTGCCTACCCCTTATTGTTCTTCTGCCTTGAAACCAATATATAGTGTTGATTCTAAGAGGGAAGGTAAAGGTTTTAAAAAAAGGGAAATATTAGAGAGAATAGTTTCAGTTGAACAATTAAGTTGGAAGGTAGTTTGTAGAAAGTTTAGAAGAGAATGAAAGGAAATAAAGTGGAGGCACTGAGTGAAGACAATTTTCTCAAGTAATTTAACTGAGCAGAAAAGGAATGATAGAGGATTATAGCTAGGCGAGATGGTCACATCAAGAGAGGATTTTTTCACGATTAGTGAAAAATGGGAATATTTGGTTTTTTATAATATTTTTCCATGCTTCCATAATTCATTTTCTTTCTCTTCCCTCTTCCCTCTCTCTCCTGGATACAATAAGAACTTCTACTGAGTTATACAAATATTATCACTTATATTTATTTCCATATTATTCATTTTTGCAATAGAGCAATCTTTTAAAACCAAAATTCTTTATATTTAGGTTATTTACCCATGCTGAATCTATCTTGGTGTAGGGTGTGAGATGTTGATCTAAACCTAATCTCTCCCATACTATTTTCCAATTTTCCCAGAAGTTTTTGTCAAATAGTGGATTCTTGTTCCAAAAGTTGGGATCTTTGAGTTTATTGAACACTATCTTGATGAGGTCATTTACCCCAAGTCTATTCCACTGATCTACCCTTCTGTTTCTTAGACATTACCATACTGTTTTAATGATCACCACTTAATAGTACAGTTTGAGGTCTGGTACTGCTAGACCTCCATCCTTCACATATTTTTTTTCATTAGTGCCCATGGTATTCTTGATCTTTTGTTCTTCCAGATGAACTTTGCTATATTTTTTTCTAATTCTATAATAAAGTTCTTTGGTAGTTTGATAGGTATGACATGGAATAAGTAAATTAGTTTGGGTAGGATTGTCATTTTTATTATATTAGCTCATACTAACCATGAAAAATTAATATTTTTCCAATTGTTTAGAGCTAGTTTTATTTGTCTGAAAAGTGTTTTGTAGTTGTATTCACATAAGAAGTGGGAATATTAGTAAAGATTAGGAAAAGGACCAGTAGAAAGTGTGAAGAGTGAATCAAACTTTCCTTGTCTATCTATCAGCAATTTTAAAATTAATCAACCAAAGATTTAAACACCCCTACTTAACACTAAGTAAGGGAGTTCCCAATTCACTTTACTAAAGTGAGTGACAACTCCAGAGGCCAAGAACCAGCCCTTGGGCAGTGCTAAGAAAAATGAAAGACTGTAATTGGTTCCTATAAAGTGGAGGAAGGGACAGGAAGTGATGTGGAAAAAGAATTATAAAAAGTCCTGAACTTCCTGTCTGGGGGGAGCTTCTCCTGGTGACTTGGCTTTTGGAGGTGGCTTTTGGAGGTAGCTTTGGACTTGACCTTTGGCTTGAACCTTGACTTTGGGGACTGCTTCTTGGAGAAGGACTGCTCCTGGATCTTCTCCTTTGGACTTTGTCTTAGGTGAATGAGTATCTGGCCTTCCTTTCCTGGCTTCTGGACAGATTAGTTCTGGAGAGGCCTTCCCTTCTTGGAGGAGGTTGCGTAGGTGGAACCGTTGCATAAGACACCACCAGGTCCTCTGGCTGAGAGTTAACATGCCCTGCTGGGGCTGAGTCAGACACTGTAGCAACATTTAGTGTGATAAGATGGACATTTTCTCTACCCTCTTCTTACATTTCTCTACTTTCACTCTTTCTATCTCTTTGTAAATAAATGCTACTTAAAGTCATTTTGACTTGAACTATAATATTTTAAATGAGCAACCACAATATTACCTTAGAATTCTCATATTTAGTCAAGCCCTAAATTTAATTTCTTACAAAAGGAAGAGACTGAAGTTTAGAAAGAAAATGAGAATGATAGTGGGCACAATCTTCTGGAAAATATGGGATAGGATGAAAGCAAGAATATGTGTATAGGGGGCAGCTGGGTAGCTCAGTGGAGTGAGAGTCAGGCCTAGAGACAGGAGGTCCTAGGTTCAAACCCGGCCTCAGCCACTTCCCAGCTGTGTGACCCTGGGCAAGTCACTTGACCCCCATTGCCCACCCTTACCAATCTTCTACCTATGAGACAATACACCAAAGTACAAGGGTTAAAAAAAATAAAGATTGATTTAAAAAAAAAAAAAGAATATGTGTATAGAGGCTTGTCAATAAAGAGAAGAGATACATCTTCCTCATATACAATAATGTACTAGATGATGCTGAGGGAAAATATCTGAGAAATAGAAGATGATGCAAAAGGGGCAAGAGGAAACTCTTGATATACAGTTTTTTGAGACCAGTTTTCTCTTCTTCTCTACCACAAATCTTTGTGTAAGATGTAAGAGTCATCTCTTCCTAAAGTTTTCATTATTTCTCATTCTTTATTAGAATCAGGTGAAAATATGATTTTTCCTTGTTACTTATACTACTTTTAAGGAAGACATCACTTAGGCAATATATTATTAGCTGCTTAGATTCTGACAGACAGCTCCATCATATGTTCAGATAGTTGAAGTTCCCCATTTCACTATTACATGTTATGTACCAGAGCTTGTAATCTACTTTTTTGAACTCTTCATATACTTCCCCCTTTCTATCCAGGTCTTTAGTATGCTCCAGTGCCAAAATCATTCTTTTTCTACTTCCATTGGTCTTCACTCATATTCTAATTATTAAGATTCTAGCTTTGAAACGTTAGATTTCTTCAAATGAATATGTATTTTAATTTAGTGATGCATAATCCTCTTTTCTCTTTTATCTGTCTTGTTCTTGTTGAAAAAAACTTCAACCATCAAAATTACATTTTAGACATACATCTCATCTTATGATGAACAACAATCAGCAACAATGTGGAATGGAAGGCAAAAAGTTAACATTATCACAGACTACATGAATTCCATGTTCAAGAGAGTTAGGCAACTTACTAGGACCTGGTAAAACTATACAAGCATTACTGAATTAACCTTTGGTCACAATATTTTAGGAGATAGGACATGTTGGCAAACAACCAAAATATGGTTGGCATAATCATGAAGACAGCAGAGAACACATCATATGAAAATCGATTGAAAGCATTATCAGTGTTTTAGGTGAAGGATAAGGATTAGGAGGGATATGTTAGCTTTCTTTAAAAATTGTGAAGAGATATCATGAAGATGAAAGATTAAGTTTCTGAATACTTTTAAATTGCAGATTAGAAAACAATGGATTAGAACTGCAGAAAGGGAAATTGAAACTTGATATCAGGAATTTCTTCCTAATGACTAGCTATATTAAGGTAGAATTGGCTACTGATAGGTAGTTAATTTCCAAATACTGAACATATTCTAGCACAGCATGAATGACCATTTATTAAAAATTTTGTAGAAGGAATTCCTAGTCAGATGTAATTTGGATAAGATAACCTCTGAGGTTTTGACTGACACTGAAATTCCATGATTATATAAGTAATTAAATAATACTTTCAATGACCTTGGAATCTTCCTCATAAAATGATAATTTTCAAGACCACAATTGTCCTGGTGATTCTATTTGGCTATGAATCATGAAACATTGTAATCTTAGAAGAATTAAAAGTGTGTCTAAAGAAGATCTGGGAATTTTAGTCAAATGAAAACTCAGTATGAGTCAACAGTATAATAAAGCATTAAAAAATAAAGCCCATTAATGAGGTATAGAACCTATTAAAACCCACATAAAACCCATTAAAGACGTAATAGACCGTCTGTACTCTGACCTGGTCAAGATACATCTGAAGTATTTTGTTCAATTTTATTCACCATATTTTGGGAAGGACAATGAAAAATTGGAGACTATCCAGAGGAAAGGCAACCAGGGTAGAAAATGGCCTCAAATTTATGACAGTTGAGATTCAGTTAATTTAATTTAGGTTAGTCAGCTTTCAAAAAGACTCAGTGGTATAGATGATAACTATCTTTATAGATAGAAGTTCATTGGTTATAAGACAGACTAAATACCAGCTGACATGTGGGAAAGGGTTGAATTTGTTTCCTTTGGCTCCAAAGGGAAAAACTAGTTATAATGAATGTAAGCTTCAAATTGGCCGATTTTAACTTTATGAAAGTGAAAACTCCCTAATAATTAGACATACAACAATTTGAAATGGATTATCTCCAGAGGTAGTGAGTTTACTTCCATTTAAAGTCATCAACTAGAATCACTGGTTCAATATTTTATAGAGGAAATTCTTTATGAGTTAGAAAATATGGTCAGTGAAATCACTTTGAACTCTACTATTACAGGATTATATAATTTATTAAGTGAATATGAATTTATCCAGTAGATGTAAGACTGAAAAAATAGTTTGGAGGATGACAAAATGAGATCAAAGGCAAAGTAACTGGTAGACTAAATATTTTATTAGTATACAAGAAATGTTAAAAGACTTACAGAAAATTCTCCTTTTAATTGAGTTAATTACAGATTATGGAAAGATTTATGAAAAAGACAGATCAAATAGGATAAGAAAACTTAGAGGATATATAATCAATAATGGTGAATGTATATGCTGCAATTATGGTTTATCCTAGTAATGAAGAAGTTTATGATTTTGGCCTATCATCTTGAATACACAGAGGAATGAATAGACTAATGAAAAAAGGCATTTGATAGAGGGTTGCTGGGTGGCTCAGTGGGCAGAGAGCCAGGACTAGAGACAGGAGGTAGTAGATTCAAATATGACCTGACACACTTCCTAACTGGGCAAGTGACAAACCCCATTGCCTAGCCCTTACTGCTCTTCTGCCTTAGAACCAATACATAGTGATTCCAAGATGGAAGATAAGGGTTTAAAAAAAGGCATTTGATGAAAAAAATATATTTTAGTGATTGATCTATTAAAAGTGTTCTTTCAAAAGCTTGTAAAAATATTAACTTTTCCAAATAAAAATGTGTAAACTTATTTTATAGCCAAATTCTAGTGTCAAGATTAAATCAAATCATACTAGCTTTCATGAGTCTTTGGTTATGTAAGTGCTGTGTTTTGTTTCTTGCATCTTCTGTGACTTAAAAATGTATGTAGATAAGAGGTAAATTGCCATCAGATAATTATTATCAATCTATTCATGTGCCAATACATATGAGCTCCTAATATGCTTATCTCTATGAGTCACATCTAACATGGAGATGGACTATTTAAATATTCTTCACCAAAATTTAAAATGGCATAATTTTATACACATAACTACAGTGATTTATGTTCTCATTCACTACGATTCAAAGAATCAAAATACTAACCTTCTAACCAAAGAGATAAAATATTTCACATTATTTTCCCTAGAAAAGTAATCATAGGGGCAGCTGGGTAGCTCAGTGGAGTGAGAGCCAGGCCTAGAGACGGGAGGTCCTAGGTTCAAACCCGGCCTAAAAAAAAAAAAAAAAGTGTGACCCTGGGCAAGTCACTTGACCCCCATTGCCCACCCTTACCAATCTTCCACCTATGAGACAATACACCAAAGTACAAGGGTAAAAAAAAAAAAAAAAGAAAGAAAGAAAGAAAAGTAATCATAAAAAAAAAAGATGAACAAAGATACTGATTTAGGTCTACTTCATAAAGGACAAATATTTTCTTGGCGCATAATTTTTTAAGAAGGAAAACAGAATGCCAAGCATCAAGATGCATAATAAAATTTTTCATATTCTGATATTATTTGAAATTTCACATTCTACTTATAATTAAATGAAATAAGAAAAAAATAGCACTTCCAAGAACATAAAAATAATACTTGCTATGGTTTTGATTATTTCTGTGTGCAAAAAAATCAAAATTATTTTCAAGTCATCTAGCCCATCAAACAATTATTTCCTTGAAGAACATTCATAAGGACATCCAATCAGGCCAACAAAAAAAGAGATAATTGGCAAAATAAAGAGAATTAAAATAATTCATATACTGATCTGATAATTACCATCTCATATTTCACTAATATCACTGAAAGAATTTTTCTAAGATTCAAAAGACTATCAATCAGTTAATAAAATGAAACCTTACAGCCTATTATTCCAATAATATAGGAATACTTTCTTTTCTACAGTGATTCCTGTCAATATTTTCACATAATCAGTAAAGAATATGCAAGGCCCCAGTGGACTGAGAGCCAAGCAAAGAGATGGGAGGTCCTGGGTTCAAATCCAACCTCAGACACTTCCTAGCTGTGTGACCCTGGGATCACTTGAGTTACTCAGTTACTGCTTTTAATCTTCTTTTTAATTAAGGACTTCAAAATATGCATCTATTTCTCTAATCTAAATATTTTAAAATATTATATCTTCATCTAAAATACAATATATACACCTACATACTACATATGTGCACATATGTACATAAACACAAATATTTCTTGAGTAATTTACAAATGAATAAAATTCTAATATTCTAATGAAAATAAATATTCATAATAGGCTGTGAAAGTACTCTCTGGCCCCTTAAATAGATTTAATTTATTATTTAACATTGAAACAACTATATTCTTCATTTTAATTTTTTTAAATATGAAACTATATCATATAACTAATTTGCAAAATCAACACTTCTAAGAGAGGAAAGTAAAGTATATAATTTGGCAAAAAAATACCAGAAGAACAAGCTTATGTTTTAATACTACTGAAAAAATTATATACTCTGAAAAAAATACAGGTGCTTCTGAAATAGCATGGATGGTTTAGGATTTAAAATAGAAATTTAACAGTTTTTATTATTTATTTTGCTTAAATAATTTGATCTATATTTTTAAAATTACATCAATATAGTTTATTGCACCCATTTTTTCTTCTTTAGAAAGTCTACTTGTATGTAATATATAAATGTGATAGTTTTGAACAGCATTTTCAGATGGAAACTATGCCGTTAAAGTTTAGTTACTTTTAATATAAACTTTACTGATATCTTTGTTTTTATTTCACTATATTTCCCAGTTTATTCCACCTCTTTCCAGAGTTATCTCTTATAATGGAGAATAAAAAAAGAAATAAAAAGTTTATGAAATTGACATATAAAGAAGTACAACATTACCAGTACTGTCACACTATGGTTTCCACTTCCACAAAAAAAGTATGGGGAACGTAGAATCTTCTGTTAAAAATAGCTGAGTGGGGGGCAGCTGGTTGGCTCATGGACTGAGAGCCAGGCCTAGAGATGGGAGGCCCTAGGTTCAAAAACACCCTCAGACACTTCAGAGCTGTGTGACTCTGGGCAAGTCACTTAACTCCCATTGCCTAGCCCTTCCTTACCACTCTTCTGCCCTGGAGCCAATACACAGTATTGACTCCTGGACAAAAGGTAAGGGTTTTATAAAAAAAGAATAAATAAATAAATGGTTGAGTGAAGAGGAACAAAGTAATGGAATTCCAATGCATGCATTCTAGAAAATGTAAAACAAACAAAAACAAAAAAAATGCTAGACTGGTCAAGAAAGAAAGTGAGAAATCATATTAAATAAATTCTTGCTTAGGTCAGCCAAAAAAAAAAAAAAAAGACATCTTCCTGGAACACGACCCTAAAACCTTTCCTGTGGGTGAACCTCTCCCTGGAGGTCATCACCATTTTCCTACTGGTGGCTGCCCTCTTTAAAAAGACCCAGAAACTTCAAGAAGGGAGCAGGAAATGCAAACAAGTTCAATGAACCAGAATGTTGATGTTTGGGGAAAAAAGGCTCTACAAGCTCTAAGGAGGGGTCCAGAAAAAGGAGCCAGGTCAAGCCAGGTAAATTCTTGACACCATTCAGCTTAGACAATCTCAAAGGGTTAAGAAAGCTCCAAGGCAGTCATGCTTCATTTAATACCCAGGGACAAAGAGACTGGAATTTAATAGGGAGGAGGAAGTAAAGCAGTTAAGTTAAGCTCCTGCTTGAGAGAACTCTAGGGCTAGAAGGCAGAGCTCCTACCAAAAAGGTTTCTGCAAATCCTACGGACTATAACATTTTTTCACAAAGTTGATATGAGCTACACAGGAAAATCTTAAATAATCAGTGTTTGTATCCTGAAGGATACAGGTTAGGTTCGGAACTGTCAGCATAACAGAAACCAGAAAAAGTGAGGGTCATCAGAAGGACCTTAGAAAATATATATTGGGACCAAATAATAGTCCATTAACTCATCCAAGTGTACAAGAACAGTGGGAGTGGGAGCCTAACCCTAGCAAAAAGTTCAGTTTCTGGAAATAGAGATGTAAATAATAATAAATAGGAGATATTGGTAAAAAAATATGTACATAATTATTTTTATCCCTTAGGCCTAGAATAACTCCAAATATAGAATAATTCCAAAGTGAGTTCAGGCAGACCTTCAGCTAAAAGTATGGCTTGGTCAAAGAGTCTTTTAGAATTTCTAAAAAGAGGTAGGTTAAATGGGATGTCTAAAGATGAGAATTTGGAGGATAAATAGCTAAGTATGAGAAGTACAAAACATCGTCCATATTATAGATTCTATGAAAATTTGGAATGGATAAGAGAAATCAGTAAATCCATGAAATAAGAAATATGGGAACAAAATTAAAGGATTGAAAAATAACAGAAGAAAAAATTGTCTCCAACTAAAAAGGACCTAGAAAACATGTTAAGAAGAGATCATGTAACAATTGTTAGAATACCTGAGAACCACCTCCACCACAAAAATTAGATACCATATTTCAAGAAATAATAAAGAATATGTTATAGCTTAAATTTTAGTTCATGAACTATCTTCTTCATGAGGCTTTTTACAGTCATCACATCTGTTGATATCTTCCTCTACAAGATTATTAAATCTTTATTTTGTGTAGGTTTTGTATCTACCCATGGAGACCCCTATAGTCTCTCTCATTAAGATATGCACACTGTAGGGAGAGGGGACTGTTTAAATTTTGTCTTTGAGTTCCTAGCACTTAACAGTGTTTGGCACATAAAAAGGACTAAAATATTTTATGATTGAATGTTTGATCTTGTTTTATGATAGCAAATATTTAATTTAAAATGTTACTTATTAATTTGCATACAAATCCATTTTTTAGAGTGGTAAGCTGAGTAGGGGATGAGGCTATATTTTTTCTTCAGTTATGGTTTTCTTAAATTATTATGAAATCTTTACTTTTAAGTTTTTAATATTTTTTCTTTTATATGTATTGATATGAGAAATGTGATTTTCATTACTTTAAAATTTGTGTAATGTTAAAATAAATGACTAACTTGATTTTATTATTATAAAAGCAGGGAATGACTTTGAATTATCAAGGTATGTTTTTCTTCTCATTGTTTGAAAGTACATTTTCTTTATAATTACTTATAATTTGAAGTCTAAATATGATATTCCTAAGTGTACTGAATTTTGAACTTTTCTTTTTTGCATTTGTAAAATATTTATTTTAACAAGTTCTAGAAGGTTTTCTTTAACAATTTCTGAA
Organism: Gracilinanus agilis; assembly: GCF_016433145.1. Taxonomy (NCBI): domain Eukaryota; kingdom Metazoa; phylum Chordata; class Mammalia; order Didelphimorphia; family Didelphidae; genus Gracilinanus; species Gracilinanus agilis. Next base: position 134,937,820 of record NC_058131.1, on the reverse strand, counting down.
GTATGGTGATCATATTCTTTTCTTTACTTTTTTCAACAATCTTAATAATATGGAAAAATTTTTCTCCTATTATCCTTACTCAAAACTAACATATTCAGATGACTGCTCCTTGATTCATGTTATTTTTTTAATTATTCAATTTTCTAGGATTATTTTCAATAAAAGTGCACTCTATGACATTCTATTTTCTACTATATTAATCTGGCTTTGAGTCATATTCATTGATATTTTCAGATTCTTTATGCTAGTCTCTAGTTTATTTAGGTCCATCATCAACTTCAGAACATTTTAATTAACATTCAGTTTTGTAAAATAATATTCCCAAGATGTTTGGGCTTTATTCACTTCTCTTTCTCATTCCTTAAAAAAATTATTTTAAACTCTTACCTTCCATCTTAGAATCAATGCTATGCATTGGTTTCAAGGAAGAAGAGTGCTAAGGGCTAGGCAATGGGGGTTAAGTGACTTGCCCAGGGTCACACAGCTGGGAAGTGTTTGAGGACAGATTTGAACCTAGGACCTCCCATCTCTAGGCCTGGCTCTCAATCCACTGAGACATCCAGCTGCCCCCTTTTCTCATTTTTTTAAAAAAACATCATTTCAGCACTTCTTTTAATTCCTTGAGAGTGTCTTTTATCCTTTTAATTGGATTTCTTTGTATTTTTTGGTCATTTCTGACTACTTCTAAAAGTGTTTCTGCATAACTTTTTTTAGTATTCAGTTCTTACTTCTTTTGTTAATTTTATGTTGAATTTTGATTTTACTGACATAATATGTAAAAATGTTGTTTCTTTTCAATGTTTCTTTTGTTACTATAGAGGGAAATAAGAAACCAGACTTCCTTGTCACTTTGTATTCTTAGAAATCTATGATATGCTTACGTAGACAATGTGTTTCCCTTTTATGTAAATAAAATTGCACTTTATTTTCAAAATAATAATAATAATAATATAGAAGCTTCTAATTAAATACCTATGGAGCAATATGATTAAAAAACTTGAGGCACATATGTCACTATTTAATATTTATTTGAAAATAATAACAACATATTTCTACATGTTTTCATTGACATCACTCTTGATACTGTAGAAACATAATTTTCTTTTATTACATTTCACAGCCATTGGCATTGTAAGACATACAAGCTCCCAGAGAATTTATGTCACCACTGGAATTTCAGCAGAAAGCATTAAGAATTTAGAAAGGAAATCATTTAATAGGAAGGAGCTCCAAGTATAGGTGAAATAGGTGGATGTGTCAACAGGAAAACAAAACATGGCATTAGGGAGATCTGAAAGCAGGTAATAAAAACCAAAGTATTTAACAGACTCAGAACTCTAGGATGGTTAGCTAGAAATTAAATAGGATCCCTTTCCTTGAAGAACTAAGCTACTAAAAATGAAACTAAATCATGAATTTAGAATTAAAACACTAAAACATAGTTATTGGAACTAGACTATAAAATGGAGGCTTAGTCACAAGTAACAAACTTAAATCCAATATGACAAAGTAGAGCTCAAGATTTGTAAAACTCATTTGATGTTGGGCACTTACTTATATGTCTTTATAATTCTCCTTTTTAGAACCTAGATTGATCCACAGTTTGAGGTAGAGTTTAGCTTGCAAGTGAAGCTAAATGGGGCCTTATTCGTAAGACTATAAAGATACTGAGGATGAGAGCCAGGCCTGCCATCATATTTGCTTCATTCATAAGACTATAAAATCTGTGATTATCAAATATTTTAATCTGCAACTAAGATAAAGCAAGAATTGCTTCATTAACAGGGAATTTCTAGCATGGAAATTTCTTTCATCTTTATCTTACTTTGACCTCTCCCTATTTTCTTCCAGAGAGGTGTATACAACAAAAAACATGCCAATACTAAATTATTTTTCATTTTTCATATTGGGTGACTGTCATGGTAATCTCAGTGCTACAAGGGACAGAAAAAAACAGAAGAATAACATTTCAAAAATAATACCATCCAAATATATTATTGTTCTTTAGTTTATATTAAAGTGACATCTACTTAAATATTTGTCACATTAGTTTGTAGCTAGTATACCTTATGTCAAAAGAAAAAATTAGTTTAATAGGAAAAACATATGACCCAAAGATTTAGAAAGCAGTAAAAAATAAAATGATAAAAATCATACTATAAACTACAAGTTATTTTATATAATGCTATCATTTTGTAGATAATGACTATAGTCAAATTGATCTTGCCAAAATGATCACAGAAGTGACTAAATCTTTTGGATTTGGTTTATTGTGAATCTATTCTGAGTTCAATGATGTCAGACTTACCCCCTCCTCCTCCAAGAAGGCTGGCATTTGCTGTTAGAAAAAAATAATAATGACAGTAAATACAACCAATTCAAATCATGATAATGCAAAAAATACTGGAATTGAGTAAATTATATATATTCATACACAATAATTCTATATTTCTATAAATATACACATTGACACTTTTTCTCCTTTTCCCCAAATGACTACTGTTTTTGAAAATTAAGTATACTTTTAAAACTCTTGAATCTCTTTTTTTAGCCAAATTAATCTTCAATATTTTCATTTTTCAGATAATGCTACTTAGACAATTATGATTTCTAAAGATAATAAATCTTAAAAGTATAATGCTGATCATTTCAAATAATGTAAACTTTATAACCTCAAGACACTTCAAAATAAGAATTCTTGACACTAAAAGTCTTAGGTTTATTGAATTTTTAAGAAATTTATTTTTAAATATCAAAAACAAAAGGTCCCCCCAAAAATTCTACAAATTTTTCTTCATGTGGAGTAGATTGTGGATTCTAGAAGGTCATGCTAGACAAGGGCAAGCTTTGCCAGGTGGAAGACATTTGATACATCCTAACAATGGACTCTGAATGTTCTGACCTGAGACAAAATTAGCCAAGTTTGGAGAGACTCATAACCAATCTGGATGGAAGGAGATGGATAGTTCGGTCATAGGGATGATTAAATATTATCTCCTAGGTCAGTGATGGCAAACCTATAACATGCATGTCATCACTGACACACGTAGCCATTTTCAATGACAAGTGGCCACATGTGGCCGCATGCAGAGAAGTACGGGGCCACATGCTGAGGATGAAACATTTGCTATAGTGTAGTGTAGACACTCTGTGCACTACAGATGGCAATTCTACCTATATTAATTTACCCATTTTTGTTTATTACATACAGTTATATATTACAATTACACATTTTTGTTGCTTAAAATATAAATATCACAAAATTATGGGTTTTTTTCCTCAAAGTGACAGACCACCAGAGTTATGCTCGGTTTTTTGGCGAATTTTGACACACCAAGCTCAAAAGGTTGCCCATCATTGTAAAAGTTGAGGGAGGGTTTTTATTTATGTCAGTAAATGATCTCTTCAAAGTATTTTATCTTTAATTTCTTAAAAAATTGAAGTAAAAACAAAAATGAAGTCTTTGTGCCTGTTATACCAATTCATAGCCTCCTATACTATTTCTTAGATACTGTATATCACTTAATTTAATAATATGAAATATTTATATAATATGATTAATAATCTCAAGACATCAAATAAAAAGAAATACATTGCATGCTTTTTATCAGGAGCTAAAATAACACTGGACTTGGTAGATGGGTACAACTCTGCCATTTGTACTTCTGAAACGGAAAATTTTTCAAGTCAAGTATAAGATGTTACATTTAATTCTATTAAATTTCCTTCTGTTTAATTTTCCCAGAGACTTCTCTTAAGAAGAAATGAATAATTTCATCTCAGTCAAATTTCCAGCACCAACAACTCAATAGTATAAGAAATGTACCTATTTATATGATTAAAAGAAAAAAAAACATTTTAAAACTCACAAAATATGCCTGTGGAAATAAAGTAAAGGACCAATAACTCTCTCAGGCATTAATCAACAACATATAGAATGTGACAGATTTTACCTGCTCCACCTTTCCAGCCTAGTAACAATGGCTTTTATCTTGTGCCTTCTAAGCAGTGATCTCATATGATCCCTCCACTCCTGAAGTAGGGTTTAGGTTAGGCCAGTGATGGTGAACCTTTTAGAGACTGTGTGCTATGCCCCAACTTGCCACCGAGTGCTGGGAGTACCCTTTCCCCCTCACCTCACACAGGGAATGGGAGAAAGTAATCCCATTGGGCTGCTGGGTGAAGGAGTGGGTGAAGTAAGAAATGTTCAGTGAGTGTAGAGAGGGAGAGGGGAGCAACCCAAGTGCCCTGTGTTCTTCCATTGGGCTGCTGGGCAGCGGGGTGATTGATGTGAAAAAATGTTGTCAGGACCAGTGGAGAGGGAGAAGGGAGCAACTCTGCCTAATTCCCTTTGCCTTTCTAGTAACAAACTCTGGGGGAGGTGGGGGAGGGCAGCACACATGCCCACAGAGAATGGTCTACATGCCATCTTTGACACCTGTGCCATAAGTTTGCCATCACTGGGTTAGGGGAAGAGGACTTGGTAGTACAGAGAATTTGCCCACCTTGATAGAAAAAGCAGGCAACAGAAAAAGTAAAGGGAGAAATGGAACCAAGTCTACAAAGTGGGCTAGAGTAAAGAGACCACCTCAACAAGGTAAAAAGAATGCATTGATCCCACTGTGATGTATCTTTTTCAAGTTTCCAAAGCAAAGTTGATGCCCATACCACTAACACAAGAGTGAAAATCATTAAAGCCTCCTAACATCAGTAGTCAAGATGAAAGAAAATTAACAACAGTTGACAGAGGAGACACTGAATACTCAAGGTGATTGATTCAAAATTATCTGGAACAATAAAGAAAAAGGCAGGAAGGCAAGAAAGTCCAGAGAAGAGATCCTTCCTGCCTTTTTCTTTATTGTTCCAGATAATTTTGAAAAAATATATATATATATAGTCCAAATTAATAGCCTAATGATTCACAAAGTGAAAACTGAAAAAAACAAGTTGGAAAAGGATATAATCTAATTAATAATAATATATAGTAAAATGTACTTACTAGAATATGTTAAATGAAATAGAAAGCAAAAATTCTCAAAGACACCTCAAAAAGCAGGAAACCCCATAATAATTCAAGAAATAAAAAACATAAAAGTAAAGAAAGAGGAAAGATTAGAAAACTTTAAGCAGAGCTTTGGGAAGAAATTGAAGCTCAAAAAGAAATAATCAACAAAACAAATAAGAGATTAGACAGTTTAGAGTATATGACATAGCAATTCATTCAAACTACAAAGAATTCTGAAAAAATAATAGCTGAGTTGGAATACCAAAATACAGAGGTAAAAGAGAACTTTAGAGAACAAAATTTTTCAGAAAACACAATAGAAGAAAATGACTTTGAAGATAAGATTTGTAGGAATAATTTAAAGTTAACATATTTCAAGAGAAAAACAAATGGTGAACTATTACATTTAATTTCATATTCTAGACTTTCCAAACCTTTTTGCCTTCTCAGTATGTCATACAATATGTTTGTTCTCTCTCTTAGTTTTGTGTCATTGCCTGTGGAAGAAGGATTAGATTCATTCTACTTATTACCTAAGGGCACAAGTAGGAAGAAGGTATAAAGGTGAAAGAGAAGATATAAAATGTATATAAAAAGAGAAACTTCTTGAAAATTAAAATTAAAACTTTCCAAAGAAGAACAAGTTGTTTTAAAGGGCTAGGTTTGGTTTTCTCTCACTTGATGCCTTCAAGGAAAAGCTAGATGACTTGTTACTGTTGTAATGAAAATGTCAAAAGTTAACATGAATTTCTATTTCTTAAGCAATACAGGCCTCAAAAGAGGGGACATGTATAAATACTGTGGAAGTGGCTGGCTTCAATTCTGATCTTTCCCATAAAAACATGGACTGTGCAGTGAATATGAGTACAGAAAAGACTTAGAAGTGAAGATGTCTGGACTAGACTAAAGGAAAATATATGATTCTGTTTAAAGATGAAATTACATAGAATGCAAATCATTTCTTAAATCCTTACTATGGTCCTAGCATTGTGATAAGAAAAAAAAATTCATGTTTCTTCTCAATAGGAGATTACATTCAAGTTGAGGAAGGCCAGAGATAAATATAACCAGATGTAAGTTATCTTACTTATTTAATATGAATGAATAGTATTTTGAGGTGTTCTATGTTAGGTTTGATCATTGGCAATTTCTCTTTCCCAGAATTATCTGCCTGCTGCTAGAAGTCTCTATCTGAGAAAGATTTGGCATTAAGCTAATCTAGACATAGAAATCTGCCAAAGTTTGACTGAACTTAGACATAAAGCCTTGCAGACATGCCTGACTTGGAATATCTTGACTCAGAGAGTACCATCAACTCAGATTTCATAGCTTGAAAGAGCCTGTGCAGATGTAGAAATGAGGAAACTGAGGTCTAGAATGGTTACTTTGTGGTAGGTAGCAGAACTGAAATTCTACTCCTACTCATATGCTATATATAAATACAGGAGGACGAAATTGTGCAGTCTTGTTGACTAGATCTACAGAAAATTTACATTACCTAATCTCAAATACAACATCACTCCAGCAAGACAATCTTTTCAGTCCTTCCTGGTGGGTCATCTGTACCTTTAAAATAATCTCCCAACTAACTTCTCGAGCTATTGTTCTATATATCTTTCTCAACCAAATTCCTAGAAAATGTTATGTACAGGAGTTGCCTCCACTTTATGTGTCTTTATTCACTTCCCAACCATCTCTGATCTGGCTTCTAATATCATCACTCAACTAAAACTGCTATTAATAAACAAGCAATGATCTCTTCATTGCCAAAAATAACTTTTTTTTTCAGTCCTCACTTTTCTTGATCTCTCTGAAGCTTCAACATTGCTGATCACCCTAACTTCCTCTTTACAGCCTCCTCCATGAGTTTTCATGACACTTATCACAGGGATCTTCTCCTACTTGTTTGGCCACACCTCAATCTCTCTTTGTGGGAGCTTCATCCAGGAAAAACTCACTAAACTGTAGTAATACCCCAAAGTTCCTGGGTCCTTTTCCCTCTATATATTCTCAACCAGGACCATTTATTTATTTTAATTACCATCTCTCTCTCTCTCTCTCTCTCTCTCTCTCTCTATATATATATATATATATATATATATATATATATATATATATATTTCCCATAACTATAACCAGTTCTTGTCCCTACCTTGAATTCCAGTCCTCTATCATCAACTGTCTACTATATATTTCAAATTTTATGTCCTGTAGACATCTCAAATTCAACATATTCAAAATAAAGCTCATCATTTCTCCTCTCAAACCCATCCCTTTGCCAAACATTTTTTTTCTATCATCCTTATAGTCACTCAAAGTCAGTACTATAGCATGATCAGTAACTTCTCACACTCTCACAAAAAAACATTCAAACTGGATTATAACTACCTCTGCATCATCCATTCAATCTATCTGCCCCCTCAGTCACCACTCTAATTCAGGGTCTCATTATTTCATTATCTCTCATTTGGACAGTGAAGAGGCAATAGCCTGCTCTGTGATGTCCCTGTCTCATGTATTTCATCACTGTGATGGATTCTCCATATAGCTGCCAAAGTGATTTTCCAAAAATATAGTTCTGACTATGATTCTTCCCTTCTCCAATGTAGAAGCAGTTAGGACACACTTAGCCTAAAGTCAGAAATATCTAAAATGAGATCTGAGGGCAGACACTAATTAGCTTAATGCCCCAAGGCAAATCACTTAATCTGTTTGCCTCAGTTTCCTTAGTTTTAAAATGGAAATATTTCACAGGGTGGTGGTGAGGATCAAATGGGAAAATATGTGTAAAATGCTTAGCTTAATGCCTGGTCCATAGTAGATCCTTAATAAATGCGTATTTCTTTCTCCTTCCCCTACCAATGACTTTATCATTAAGTAGAAACTCCATCTCAAACTTAAAGCCTTTTACAACTTGATCCCACATTAGCTCACTAGTCTTTTTACACATTACTTGTCTTCACCCACTCTATAATCCATCCAAAATGGCCTAGTTAGAATTCCTCTGTGTCATAAATAGACTTCCTCCTCATCTTTGTCTCTCTAGATCTCTGTTTCTCACAAAGCTGAGCTCAGCTATTACATTCTTCATGATGATTTTCCTGACATCTTCCAGGTATTCATTCTTCCCTCTTCAAATTACTTTATATTTATTTCATAGATAGCTATATCTGTACTTATTATCTCCCTATAAAGTATCTAAGCACCTTGAAAGCGGAGAATTTATTTTTTAATCTTTGTATTCCCAGGCCCTGAAATAGGGCCTACACATAGCAGGTTTTAAATAAACATTTATTAATTGAACAATTTAATATAATATCATTTTCATTACATCCTTTTTCCTCTGCTAGGGTCATCAATCAGAACCTCAAGCCAGTTGGTCATGAGGGAAAAAAAAGAAAAGGAAAAACTACTATGAGTAAAAGAATAAGAAACAAAAATGATCCCTCCCCACAGGGGGTTTGTTAAGGAAATTTACCTTATAGAGGATTTAAGATAGTAAGTTTTATAGAACAATTATAAAGAATGTCTTCTGCTTTGGTTGTACTTCTTTACCACCAGAGAATAATAATAAACATCAGGTTAATAAGTACTAGTATCTAAAAGGCTGGGGTATATCCAACAATATTTTTTTTCTTAATTCTTTATTTAGAGAATATAGTAATGAAGAATGGACTCTCTTGGATACTGAACTTTATTTTATGTTGAAATGGGTAATTCAGGAAAGTTATGTAATGCCCTTCTCTCATATTCCAACAAATCTGTGATCATATCAATACAAGTATGCTTTTCAAATAAAAAAATCACCTTTCACAAAGATTAAATTTACCTAAAGTATCAAATGACATCTCAAACAATCTCCTTCTCTTAAAATACCTTGTCCTGATGACAACTCTTTTCTGCATTATCTTCTATATTATAATGTAAGCTCTTTGAGGGAAGAAGTTGTCTCTGCTTTTATATATGTATCTCCAGCACTTAGCAAATAATAATTGCTTTATAAATGGTCATTCATTCATTCATTCAGTCAGTCATTTATGATAGAACCACTGATAATGGTTTAAAAATAAGACTTCTCTTACTACTCCCATTTCTTGTTCAAGACCTTGCTCTTTCTAGTTGGGGGCCTCTAAAAACCTTACTTTTTCTGTCATTTAAGATAATAATAACCTAAGGCTAGCTATTTTTCATTTGTAATTCTATTCCATTAAAGCCACCAATTCTATATAGGGAGAACTATTATAAGTATTTGTAAGTGCCCCAGAATCTTTAAAGTACTATCTAAATGCTATATATCATCACCATCATAATTATTATAATTGTTAAGTATATATGTGATATAAAAATTAAATTTGTTAATACTTCAGGGGATAATAATGTTTGTCACAAGTGGCACCTGAAGTATGACATGGAACTGCATTATAGACTTATTTACTTTCCAATATATCCATTTTACCAATAAACATTAATTTTCAGAGTTTTTAAAAAAAAGATATACTATATATTATTCATTTGATGGTATATTAGATTAAATTATTATTTTGTTTTAAATAGTAACTGAGTTCTCAAAATAAATCTATATCTGACAGATTGACGAGAAGAAAGGTTGTCAAATCACCTTCTCAAAGATAATATTTTTATTTTCTAGGGATGATGAAGAAAGGGTTAAGAAGACTTAATTGAATTTGGCAATGTACTCAGGTTAGACTGATTCCCTCAAAGGTCCTTCCTAACCTTAGGATTCCTTGATTTTCAGTCAGATGGTCTTCTGAGAATCAGCAATTCAAGAAACAATTATATTCTCAATCACACTTATTATCAGACATGTTTACCTGTCACTATATTTGGCATGTTTTCAAACAGATAAAGGTTGACTATATCAAACTTTATAAGAAGATTGATCCAAAGACTTAAAATAATTTCTCCATCTTGTCTTTGAGAATATTTGCTGGCTAATTATATTTTCATTCATTTCCCACTGAAATACAATTCCCTTTCAATTACCAGGGAGAGAAAAATATCAAATTAGAAGGATTTAGGCAGTGCAAAATCAAAATCAGTCACTATAAATTAATGAATCGATGTTTCACACATTTCTCTTCAACTAATAAACCAAGTTCATAAAATGAACAATTTTACTTCTTATAAATGAAAAAGATAGTAAAGTGTAGAATAAGAAAAACTGTTACAATAGGCAGCTTTGTCAATGAAGAAACATAGGGAACTCTGAACGCCAAAGGAATTAAACATTTAGAATATCTGTTGCCCAGAATGTTCCCTCTCCTCACTACCAATATGAAAAACACATGTTTTCACTTTTCAGATTTGGCAACTCATCCTACATAAAACTTTGAATGATTCCTTTCTCCTAAAAATTTTTAGTATTCTCCTCTCCTCTATGTAATATTTAAAGTTTTATTTTCTATATATTTTGTATTTACTTATTTATTAGCATGCTAAGTTTCTTGAGAGGAGGGAAAGTATAGTTTTTGTCTATTCTGAATACATAGTAATCTTAGTCATAGTAGGCATTAATAATTATGGTAAATTAAACAATCAAAAAATTTAACTAAAATCATTAGGGTCCTGTGAGAATATACATTTTTAATCTTGAAAAATAGATATTATGTGGCATATTCAGTTTGTGAATAGTTCAAACAGCATTATCTATTTCTTGGGAGGCTGATCTAAATGGAAAATGACCAGTATGACTTATAATGTGCTCATTATATTGCTTTTGTTGAAAGATCTATGGACAGCCATTAAACAGACATTTTTCCTGACAAATCCTCCATAAGATATAGTTTTTCTCATGGAATTTGTGTAATCTGATAGGCAAGGTCATAGTAAAATTTTAGAGAATGTTTTCCAATAAATAAATAGCTCTTTTGCTACCTGGTTATTTACTGTATGCAATTGTATTATTACTACAAGTTTCCTGAAAAGGAACATATGACTAATATAAGAGAGCTGCTGATTCACAAAGCTCTAGAAATTATAAGCTTTATTGCAAAATAAGGTCCATGATGATGCACCAGTAACTATTAGTGGTACCTTTCACCATACACTCTCAGGATATTGGCAGAAACTATTGTTTCCCAGCTTAACTAACTCACACTGTTAGCTGACATTTATATATTCTGGCGTTATAGCCCCACCTTGGCATAAACAAGTTGCACTGTAGAGTTTACTTCCCAGGAGGCAATCACTGCTATTTTATGATCAAAAGAAGTCTGTGAACCCAGGGTCCTAAAACTAGAGCTCTTGAAAACATACCAGGCTATTATCTTCAAAATTCAGCTCAGATATACAATTAGATCACAGCAAAAGCATTTGTTCAAATAGCATATTAGGAATAGTAGTTACGAAATATTTTCCCAGTAAACCTAAGATTCCCCAAACACACTTTGTAAGAAGAGTAAGTACATAGATAAAATTCATTGGTAGGGAGAGACAGATATAGGAAATACATATATGGCCATGGTAACCCATGCTTCTAGTACCATTGTGTCTCAGTATAATTTCTTTTTCATGGTATCCCCACAATATTTCTCCTTGCTAAATAAATTGCTCACTTCGGATCACTGGGCATGTCCAGTTTCTCTTGAATCAATAGTTGACTCTATTCTCTGCTTCCTGGGCTTAAATTCCTTGGAGCTGCCTCTGTTATTTCTCTAATTCCATGGGCTTGCTCTCTACTTGGTACAGTTTCCAAGACATGTACATCAGATACAAAGTACAATGACAGTAGAGGAAGGGAAAGAAATTTGCCTCCTGTTGCCATCTGATTGAGGCATAAGAGATAAGGCAAAGTGTTTTCCCCTTACATAATCTGGATTCTTCCTCTCTATATTGTTTCCTAACTAAAGCTGTTTCTAGAGCTGACAAGCTAGTTTTTTAAAGGCCAACAGGGATATAATCAGTCTTTGACCAACCAATAGCAAGATGTTCTCCTATTCTTTCAAAGGAAACTTCATCACACAGCTTAACAATAGTCCATTCTAATAGTAATATAGTAAGTGACAAGGGCAGGATTCAAAGCCAGATCTTTCTGACTTTTAGTCCAATGTCAATAGGGAGAAATTAGACACTGTCAGAAAATAGAATTAGGATTAATTATTCACACAAATAGTTACTACAAAAACATCACTGTGCTCTATTGTAGTATATAATGCAGAGTATTTTTTTTCTGTCTCTACACAGTCTGCCTGTCAACAAGAAGTAATCTATGAAACTAGTCTTTAAACACTGATTAATTTGTCTTTTCTAGAATCCACCATTATAAAAAAATTATAATTGCTTTCATCCTAACAGGTTCCAACTGCCTAGTTCTGCTTATTTATTTCACTTTCTTATTACAATAGGGCAGGCACAATGTCAAAGTGATTGCTGGCAGAAACTTCCCCAGGTGTTCTGTTTTGAATATCAATTTCATTCAGAACATGTTATCCCAACAGATACAAAAGCTGAAATATCACCTGCTAGAGTAGCACACATAAAAGTCTTCACATTTTGTAACTAGGAGCAGGAAATGCTGAAAATCTAATCAGATTAAAATCCCAAACATGTGCAAGACTGTGGAAGTATTTTACATAGACAGTGACCATCACAACTGACACCTGTAAAAAACACAAAAAAATGCAGCCATCAATTTGGCACTAGCTTACTATTAATTCTTTACTAGATTTATACCTTCTAAATAGAAAAAAAACAGAGTGCCAGAGGGGTTTGGGGAGCAAGAGGAATCCCTCTGCTTTGAAGCTGACAAAAAGAGAAAATTAAGTATAGCCAAATGTACAAACCAAACTTAAACTCATGATTCATATTTAAGTTACATATTTACTTTAAAATTTGAAATAACTACAGATAAAATGACTGACTACTCTAGGATCTGAGTCATGTGGTTTCTAGAATCTAAAATCAATTATACAAAGAAAGTCTATTTCAGGAGCCCTGATAATATAAAATTGTTGTAGATTCTAAGATACACCAGGTACTCAGAGATACTTTTTGGATTCTCATATGAAGATCTTGAGACCTGTCACTGTTATCTGGCTCAACATGCAGCAATATCCAGCAAAATGTGCAATATCTTCTGAGGGGCAGGTAGAGGAAAGAACATAGTGTCTAAATGTATTGCTAAGAAAGGATGACACCATCCTTGAGTTAGTTAGAAATCTGGGAAATCAACATACAAATTTTAACACACTTTTGTGCTAAAATAGGGAGTTTAATGCAATAACCACAAACTTATATTAATAAGTTCATTATATTTCTCAATCGCCATGCTTAATAATGCATTTTAAATTATTTGTAATTTTGAAGTTGACAATATTAGAATATCATAGTTTACAGAGCTAATAAGTCACCTTAGGGATGATATTACAACCAAGGAAACTGTGTAGTAGTGAGGTCATGTTATTTACTTAACATCTGAGAGAGCAAAAAAACATTCAAAGCCAGGATTTTAACTCAAAATCCACTACTCTTTACACTTTATCATATTACTTAAATGTGTTACTTCTACTGAAGCCCAAATGGATAATTCTCTTACCACTTACAGAATATGTTTAATTCTTGGTGCCATATTTTAGGAAAGACACTAGATAATCTGCTGAGTGTTTGGAACAAGATCATTTTGGGTTCATGACATAGGAGGATTGGTTGAATATAATAATTATTAATGTTTATATAGTACATTATGGCTTATATGCATTTATGTTCTCTAATATATTATGAGGAAGGGTAATATTAACTCCATTTTATACATGAGGAAAGTAAGACTTAATAATGTTGAATTACTTTTCCAAAGTCACACAGATAATAAGTATCTGTTGAGAATGGTCCCATATATTTCTATTCCAAGTAAGTAACCTACTGCAAATACATTACCAAGGCTAAAGAAACTAAGGATGCTAAGTCTGGAGGAGGAAAGCCATAGAAGGAATGTGATGTTTATCTTTTTCTTAAATCTAGGAGACAGACCTAGGAGCAACATGTAAAAGGGGTAGGGAGGGAGGAGAGAAGAGTTAATTTGATCTTGATGGGAAGAAAAACTTGCAAACAATTAAATTTATTGTGAAGTGGAATGGGCTGCCTTAGGAGGCTGTAGATTCCCTTTCATTTGAACTCTTAAAGCAAAGGTCAGATGACCAGTTGTAGAATGTGTTGCAGAGTAGATTTTTGTTTGGGCATGGATTGGATTAGATGGCCTTAGAAATCCATTTCCACTTCTTTGATTCTGTAACTCTGTGGCGTGATGAGGACATGAAATTTCAAAAGCCTAAGCATCGATAGCTTCTCCCAATATAGTCAAGCCAGGTGACAAATAGTATGTCTGAGAAGTAGCATAGTTAAATTTAGAGAGATTTAACCCAAGATTGATCCCAAGGTGCAGAATTCTGGCCACAGGATCATTCAACCATCTACTAAATCTAGACCTATGTTAGTGGGGGGGGGGGGGGAGGAGTTATATAAAGGAAATCCACAAGTTCTTGAAGCACTGGCATTATACCAGCATATTTATAATTAGTTTTAAGTAATCCAGTTCAGTTACAGAAAATACAAGAAGTCAAAGCAGAGATTGGGATTGTCATGTATTGACTGACAGCATGCCTTTTTATGGAGAGAAGAGTAACAAGATGAGAGAAAGCTAGAAATAGACACTGAAAGAGAAGTAAATTTGAGTCTGCTGGACTTGCTGTCATAAAGATCTGAGTTCAAATCTAGCCTCAGACACTAGCTGTGTTGGGCAAGTCATTTCACAAACAAATCAATATGCTTCAAGTTCCTGATCTATAAAATAAGGATAATGATAGCTCTTTAGTTGCCAGAGTTATGAAGATCAAATGAGATATGTTTGTAAAGTACTTAACACAGTAACTGGGATATAGAGAGCATCATGTAAATGCTAACTATTCTATATTATCTCAATGAAGCCTTATTCTTGGAGATAAGAGCTACAGTTATTATTTCTGCCTCACAGATGGAAAAAACAACAACTAAGGTTTAAAAGAAGCAACATCCTTTGACCACAGTCACATATCTAATAAGTGTCAGAGGTAGGATTTGAACTTAATTCCAAATCTATTACTCTCTCCACATGTCCAGGACAAAGAATATTCCATGCAAGCTGCCTCATAGAGCTATAGGCTGTGAGCAGGAACCAAGGATGCATCATGGAAAACCTTAGGCAAGGCTCTAACTCCTTCTTGCTTGATTTCCTCAAATGGAATGTTATAGATGTTAAGATTTAGCTTATCTAGCATCCTATGGTAACATAGATAAGATAAGCTCCATACCCCACAAGAATTCAACCATTCAATATCATAGCAACATTTATTTTCCACTTGGGAAAAATAATACCTTCTATGTAATTTTCATAAAAACCCAGATTTAAGTTTTTTAAAAATTTTTTTTCAGAAAAAGAAGCTCACTAATGCCTTGAATCTAGAAAATAAACTGTTTAGAGAAAGTGCCATAAAGAAACCTCCACTGAATCAGAAGATCCAGAATGAACTTTGTGATATAAACAATTGAACTGAAGTGGTTTAACACATTTATTCTGAATGTCAACTATTACACCAAAGGGGACTACCCACTAATTGGTTTTTTGTCAGTGCGCCTAGCAAACAATGTCTTTGCTCTCTCTCTTCTATTTCCCTCTTATCTCTAACTATTGTAGCTTCCTCTTACAAAGTGCAATATTGAATGTACCTGTAGCTAGAAGATCTTTAGAGGTATAAACTGGATATGTTAAATTATTCATTAGAGAGACTAGGTCCCAAAGAACCACAGGTGGGATTGTGAAGCTAGGATAAACTCTCCCCTTGCCTATTTTTAAATTAATCAACAAAATTTGAAAAAAACTCTACTTAATGTTAAGTAGAGGAGGTCCACAAACCACTTATTAAAGTGGGTGACAACTCCAAAAGCAACTGACTACCCTCTGGGCAGAACTAAGAAAATTTAAAGATTGCAATTGGCTCCCATAAAGTGGAGCAAGGGACAGGAAGTGATGTGGGAAAAAGGACTATCAAAGTCCTGAATTTTCTGTCCAAGGGAGTCTTTGGCCTGAATCTTGGGCTTGGAGGATCTTGGACTAAGACTGTGGCTTGGGGCTACAATTTTAGACTTCAACCTGGGACGCTGGCTCTTGGACAGTTTCTGGTAAGACTGCTCCTGGATCTTCTCCTTTGGAGCTTTGCTTGGGTGAGTGAGAAGCTGACCCTCCTTTCCTGGCATCTGGAGAGATTAGTTGTGGAGAGGCCTTCACCTCTTGGAGGAGGCCATGTGGGTGGAACTTCTGTTTAATTCACCACTGGGTACTTTGGCTGAGGATTAACAAGTCCTTGTGAACTGACCCAGGGACTAGAGCAACATTTAGGGTGATAGGCTAGAAATCTTCTCTACTCTATTTTATATTTCACTACTTTCACTTCTTCCACTTTTTTGTAAATCAAATTACTAAAAGTCATTTTGGCTTGAGCTATAATATTTCTAAATTGGCAACCACAGTATTATCTTAAAATTCTCATATATTTAGTCAAACTCTTAATTTAATTCCTTACACTTGCCAAAAGGTCATGTGAACAGTAAACTCTCTGGATATCTGTCTGACTATTATGGTACAAAACATTTAAAACCACAACAAAACACAATTTATTGCTAACTAGTCTCTGTTAACTTTTGACATTACTTTCAAAGCTCTGTATGTATTTCCTTTATAAAAGTGATAACACAGACACTAGTACTAGGATATTTCAGACTCTGAGATAACAAAGGTCTCCTGTAATAAAAAAAAAACAACTTTTAATACATTTAAAATTTCTTGAAGCAGCATGTACAAAATACAATATAATATATATTAGTGTGATAGTGTAAGAGAGGATATGAATGTATACCCAAGCCTTTGGGAATATATACATTTCTCAGGTATGGAAATTTTCCACCTGCACACTTTTTATCAAAGGCAACCTATCAATAAATGATTCCATGTCAATTGAGAGGGTCAAAGGAAGGAAAGCTGTCATATAAATCTGTCTTCAACCAACATATCCCAGTATTGGTCTAGGAATTCCTTAAGTCACTGATGATATTTCTTAGCCCCAACAAACAGAGGAGGCCATCCCTCAGCATCTTTTCTCCTCACCCTGGATTCTAAATATTCTAATT
This sequence comes from Gracilinanus agilis, assembly GCF_016433145.1. Taxonomy (NCBI): domain Eukaryota; kingdom Metazoa; phylum Chordata; class Mammalia; order Didelphimorphia; family Didelphidae; genus Gracilinanus; species Gracilinanus agilis. The sequence goes on along the minus strand of NC_058131.1, from coordinate 134,920,641 downwards.
CAGTTATTTGTAAATGAGGTGCTTGTTAAAGGCCAGGTTGAACTAGATGGTCTCTTTCACCACTGAGATTCTGTGGTTCACTGACTCATTCAGTAGTAGTATAACATGTGGCATATATATGTAGATGGTGAGACAGCTGCTTATACAACAATTTCACTTTCTGAACCGTAAGAGTCGAGTCATCAACAAGCCTGCGTGTCCTAAGTATAGAATTCCTTCACAATCAGATGTGATCTGGATTGAACTCATTAACATTTTCTCATCTATAACAATAATCACTAGCAGTATGAATTACCAGGATTTACTATTCTGTAAAATTTTAGAGGAAATTTAAACTATTATTAATAAAGTTATAATATGCCAAGCTATATTCCATTTGGCAAGTATATCCATCCCAGGATACACACTCATAATGTACATTGTTATCCTACCACTGTCAAAGTCAAAATCTGTCCCAATATCTTAATATATAGAAAAGGTTTCCACTTAGTTATTGCTTTTGACTTAAACTGTTTAAAAATTCCCAATAATGTCTAAAGAAATCTTGAGTTTGAATTGCTTATGTTTAATTATTTCAAAACATGAATAGAAAAAGTCTGCTTTCAAGCTTATAATTAGGCTACCTCACCTTTTCCTGGACCTGTTCTCTTTTCACTTTTGCAATTACCATCTATGGCAGGTCTTAAGACTCAAAAAATTGAAATAATAGGGAAATGTGGATAAAGAGAGATGTTTTCATAATTTACTTCATTTGCCTATTAAATTCCCTCAAAAGTTAAAAGATTCTTCAGGAAATTTGAATGAAAGAAATTCATAAAATATCAAGCATTAAAAAAGGTGCAAAAACATAATTCAAAGATGCTCATTTGAAGTCTGAAACTCAATATTTGGCATCCAAGGAATTTATAGACATCCAGATCTTTTAACTTACATGAAAGGGAAAAGAGAGGGAGAAGTGACCACTGAAGAGGGACTCTGATTTGAAATTAATCAAATCTAATTCCCCACTCATTATTTTTCTGCCTAAATACACCTACCCTCCAAACTCCTGTCTTACTGTGGAAGGCACCACTAATCTCTCATTATCTCAGGCTAACAACCTAGTTGTCATCCTCGACTCCTCATATTTCATCTCCCATATCCAATCTATTGTTGAAGTCTGTCAATTTTACTGTTACATCATCTTTCCATGTTCTTTTCTCACCTCAGATGACTGCTACCTTCCTGGCACATGACTTCATCACCTTACATTTAGACTATTGCAATGGCATGCTTATAGGAATACCTATTTTTAGACTCCCTTCAATCCAATTTCCATTCCACCACCAAAGTGATTTTCTGAAAGGATAGGTGCAACACCATCATTTCCAGACTAATGAATTAAAATGGCTCTCTTTAATCTTTATTATTTTTCAAAGAAAAATAATATGTTTTCTTCTTTACACCTGGTTTATTCTTTGATTTAATTGATTAACTTAATGAAGAGTCCACATAAACTTCACTCATACATAAATGAGGAAACAGTTCAGGATAAGAAGGCTTTCTTTTTACTTCCAAAGGATATATAGTGGCACTCAAGCCTAGATTTTATGTCTTTTGGCTCTCAGGCAGTATTCTGCATAGCATGCTATTAGGTTAGGCTACCCAGGAAAAATCTTTGTCAGGCTAGTAAAAGATGGATAGTTAGATGTTAATGCTGTTGTTGATGACATTGATGATGTTGTTGATGATAATGACAATGATGATGTTGATGATGTGGATGATGATGTGGATGACATTGTGGTTGATGCTGATGATGATTTTTATGGTCTTGATGAGGTTTTTGATGATATAGATATTGTTGATGATGACATTGATGTTGATAATGATGTTGATGGTCTTGATGTTGATGTTTTGGATGTTGATGTTGATGTTGATGATGTTCTTGCTGCTGCTGCTGATGATGGTTGAATTTAGAGTTGGAGTTGGAGGGTTTTCCTCCATTCGAACCTTTCCCATTGTGATTATTAAAATTTTCTTGGATACTGTCTCCAATCTCTTTCACTCTTCCATTGTATTGGTCTTCTCCCAACCTCTCCCCATGCACTTCTTTATGATATATACATTTACCGCATTTTATATTTATTTTATTTGTCTTTATTTATCTCTTTTCCCATTTCTGTTACTATAATCCTCTTATTTACCCCTAGTTTTTTATATTGACGCATCATCCTATACAGTTTGTCACTGTACCCTCTAAGTATACTTCTTCTAGGCACTCTGATGATAATAACAATTTTTAAGAGTCACCAATATCATCTTTTCTTATATGAATACAAATCATTTGAACTTATTGGGTACCTTAAATTTTTTTTTCCCCTTTCTTAATTACATTTTGGTGATTCTCTCGAGTTCTGTGTTTGGACATCAAAATTTCTGTTTTACTTTGTACTTTTCTTTATGAATGCTGTGAAGTCTTCTATTTTATTAAATGACCATACATTCCCCTAAAAGAATATAGTCAGTCTTGCTGGGTAGTTGATTCTTGGTTGTAAACCCAGTTCCATTGCTTTGTGGAATATCATATTCCATGCCTTCCCGTCCTTCAGTGTGGATGCAGCCAGGTACTATATTATCCTAACTGTGGTACCATGATATCTGAATGGTTTCTTCTTAGTAGCTTGTAATATTTTTGTCTTGGTCTTGTAGTTCTTGAATTTGGCTATAACATTTCCAGGCATTGTCAATTGAGAATTGAATGCAGAAGGTGATCTGTGGATTCTTTAAATCTCCACTTTTCCCTCTTATTTGAGAATGTTAGGGCAGTTTTCTTGGATATTTTCCTGTAGAACAATGTCCAGACTTTTGCTTTTTTCATAATCTTCTGGTAGTTCAATAATTCTCAAATTGTCTTTCCTAGATCTATTTTCCAGGTCTATATTTTTTTCAATGAGGTGTGTCATATTTACCTCAATTTTTTCATTCTTTTGATTTTGCTTTATAGACTCTTCATGCCTTGTGAAGTCATTTGCTTCTAGTTGTTGGACTCTAATTTTTAAAGACTAGATTTCATCCCTGGCTTTTTGGTCATCCTTCTCTTTCTGGTCTGTTTTTCTTTATAGGTCATCTTTTACTTTCTTTACCTCCTTTTCAAGCTAGTCAATCCTGGCTTTCAAGAAAATATTTTCTTGTTTTAGTTCATGTGCCTCTGTTTCCAGATGACTTATTTTGCTTTTTAAGTTATTTTCCCAACTGTCTTCAGTCCCTCTTAATTATTTTTTGAATTGTGTTTAGAGTTCTTGAAAGCCTGAGTCCAATTTGCTGAAGTTTCTGAGTTTTTTCTTGGTGTTCCTTGGTCCTCCTCTGTTCCATTTACTCTTTTTTTATTACTTGGATAGAAGCTGTCTATTGTAATTTCTTTTTTTTTCTCTTTCTGTTGTTTACTCATATTTTTTTTCCTTCTTTGTCCCTTGCTGTAATCTTGCTCCTCTGATTATTTCCTGGATCTGTGGGTTTGGCCTATTCTGTTCTGAAGAGGCTTCTTCTCTGCTCTGCTAATTGACTAGATTAGGCTGGTGGAGTATTAATGAGCCCTGAGGTCAGATCTTCCCCAGCTGGCAGCAGAAACTGAAGATGTAGGTGAAGGTATGGAGACTGAAGGGATCTATTATCAAGGTATTCTGTTGCAATTGCAGCCTTCACCCTGTGATCTTAGTCAGCAGGATTCTTACTTCAGCTCTCATTGTAGTTGGTGGGTGAAGGGTGTTGGAGATTAAGTTTCCCTGCCCTCTAAAGGCTTCTTATCTGCCCTATTGATAGACTAGATTAAGCCAGTGTGGAGTTGATCTGTGTAACTGGATGTACCCTGAGGCCAAAACCTCAAAAAGAGGAGGGTCAAGATGGATAGTAGTTGCTCTGACTAGGCTGCCCTCCCCTCATGCCTCTCCTCCAGCTGCCTCCCTGCCAGCTGTGGTTAAAGCCCTGAGTATGGCACAGCTGGGGCAGCAAGAAATTTGCTCAGTGCTGGAGCCCTTGCCTGAGACTCCAGCAACCACCTGAGACTCAGCAAAGTAGGTGGGGGAAGGGTCCAAGGATCTTCCTTCTTCCTTTTTCTTAAACCTGAGAATTCAGTCTTCTCTGCATACCTTTTAAATGAATGGAGTAGGAGGGTCTCCCTGTTCTGTCCTGTTGTTATATTTGGTTTTATGTCCCCTCAAAACACTTTGTTTTTAATTGGTGTTGAAGGGTTTTCACAGAGGTCTGGACTTTTACTGCTTCTAAGTGGCCATCTTCCAAAATAATGATTTATAATCTTTATTATTAAAAACAAAATTTTTTAGCATTCAAAGTCCTCCATAATCAACTGAATTCCCAAACCTCCCAACCTTTTAAGTCTTTTTACATCTCCCTTCCACCTATGTACTCTTTAATCTAGTGACACTGGATTTCTTTCATTCCTTATAGAATAGATCTGGAATGTACCTGCACAGTAATACTAGAAATCTATCACATTAAATATTTTGATAATATTATTAGCCAAGAACAAACTCAATAGAAGATAAATTTTATCAGCATGTTGCTACATAAAAGTGGGCATCTCTGAATAAACTGCTCATGTAAGTAGATATTAATTCATGACTCTTAAGAGGAATTATACTCTGTATCCTCAAGTTTTAGTCCTAATACAATTTTTAAAAAACCATTATCATTACACACAAATAGTCTACAATTTCTTAAGTATGAATAGTTAGTCAAGGGCAGAAGTTATTAGAAAACAAGTTAGAATTATTATATGTGAATGAAATAAAAAGTGCTATAGGAGATATGAGTATTGAAAGTTAATATCTTACTAGAAAGATCAGGTAAGACTACAAGGCTTTAGAGATAAAATGAATCTTATACTTGGCTCTTAGACTAGTCAGAGCTCCATAGCACTGAGCACACTCAGACCTCTGGGGCAGCAGTGGTTGCAATGAAGATAGGCTCAGGTCAAAAAAAAACACCTTGCAAACCAGGACCTAGACAAATTCAGGATCCTGGGATGCGGGCTACACAAATAAAAAAAAACACTACAGACCTATCCTGGGAAATCCCAGGCCCTGGAGGTGAGGTTTGGAGCTCCATAGTACTGTGCACACTCTAGCCACTGAGGTAGTCAAGGAGAAAATATCACAAGTCACCAGAAAGAACAACTCAGATATCATGGAGCCCCAGTCTGAATTACATAGGATCTGGCAGCATTGTAAGAGGCATAAGTTTAAAAGTAGGCATGTAAGCAGGCTAGGAAAAGCCTTAGCTGGAGGTCATGGACATTCTGAATGGATTGCAGGGGAAGGAGGAAGTGGCTTGTGCCTGAGAAGGACTCCATGGTGGTTAGCACAAACTGTTGCTGACCCTGGGAGATCTCAGAGCTAGGGGAGTTGTATCCAGATTCCCTGGGATCCTGAGAGTGGTGAAGGCTTACAGCAGAGGACATCGGACCTGCAGAGCAGCACCAAGTAGGGAAGTGGTTTGTGATCTTGTGGACAGCATTGCAAACTATCTCTCCCTACCTTGATACCTTGGATCACCTGTTCTGGTGGAGTTGACTCCTGGCATTCTGAATCCATCCCTGGATTAGCCGTGAGATCCCAAGTAAAGCACCCTCAGGTCCTCAGCTAAGCTGACCAAACCTGGCTGGAACCAAGTTTGGAGGAACTTTTCCCTTGTGACTCCAGTACATCTTTCTTCAGGCCCTGTCTTGCTTAGATCATAGGAGAGTGTAGTCCTTTCCCTGCCCCTGTGGTTTGCCCTTAGCTTTTAAGTGTAGTAAACCCTATTTCCATCCTTAATCTTAGTTTGTCCTTGATTAGATGTGTTGCCTTCACTTATAAACTCCTGCCTTATTTTGCTGATTACCATAGGCCTAGTCTTGGTGCTTCAGAGTGGCAGTTGGACCTAACAACCAATTCAGTAACAGACACCCCTTTGCTGTTAAACTTTAGTCTCCCAACTTGTTGGGACCCTTCCTGTCATTTCTGTCTCCCACACACCCACTTTTTACTGTTTAAGGCACATTTCCCTGGTTTCTCCCTTAACAGAATCCACACTGAAGGACAGTAGGGCTTGCAATATGATATTCCAGAAGGCAAGAGAACTGGGTCTACAACCAAGTATCACCTATGCAAAACTGACTATATATTTTCAATGGAATGTATGAGCATTTAATAAAATAGAAGACTTCCAAGCATTCCTGAAGAAAAGACCAGACTTAAACAGAAAATCTGATGTCCAAATACAAAATTCAAAAGAATGTTGTGGGTGAAAAAGGGAGGATGGGAAAGGTAGGGAAAAGGTGAGAAGGTAGTCAGGCCTTCCCAGTCCCAGTAGGGAAATTACCCGGAGCCCTTTGGAGGTGGACTTTGGAGCAGATCAGAATTGGGCTAGACTCTAAGGATATTTAGATGCTTTTATTTAGGGTTTAAAAAGAAAGGTTTGGGAAAGCCAGGGAAAAGCAGACCTCCAGCAGCTAGCTGGGACCAAAACTCTTGGGGGCAAAAGTCTTTCTGGAGAAAGAGAAGCTCCAGAAAAGGTGTGCTCCTCCATTGCAGGAAAAAGGCCCCTCAGGAAAAAGGCTCTCTGGAGAAAAAGGTGCTCTCCTCAGTTGCAGGAAAAAGGTGCCAAAACCCACCCTCTCTCTTCTTTTTAAACTTTCTCAGACACCTCCCACAAAGGAAGTGGGAGGTGTGTGAGGAATTTGAGGTAGAGAATCCTGGGAGACGTAGTCTCCCAGGGTCTCCCAGGTTTAAAGCTATTCCAAAATGCAAAAAAAAAAAACATAAAAAGGTAAATAAGAAAGAGAACAAATTTAAGGGCTTCAACAAGGTCAAATTGATTATATTCCTATATGGAAATATATCTATAACTTTCCAAGTTTTCCCTAAATAGATCTAATTCTTTATCTTTTCTTTTATTTCTTTTAATATCCGCTCTATCCACTCTTACAATCTTTAGCATCCGTTTATTTTACTTCTTTCATCTCTAGGAGTCATAATACCTTGGTACAGCGCTAGAATAACCTGAGTTCAAGTCCCATCTCTTACACCTAATTACTCTGTAAACTTGGGTAAGTCAATTAACCCTATATTCTTTTTTTAAACAAGTAAACACACTTTTAGTAATCATTTTCTGATTTTTAAAAATTTATATTCTCCTCCTTCCCTCTTTTTCCTTCTTCCTCAGATAATAGGTAATATGATGCAGACTGTACATGTGCTATCATGTAATATATATTTCCATGTTCATCATGTGAAAAAAGACACTTGTCAATTATATCATGAATATTCATGATAGAAATGAAGTGAAAAATGGAATGATTCAATCTGTATTCAAAATCTATCAGTTACTTCTGTAGTGGTAGAAAACCTTTTTTGTCATGAGTCCCTTAAAGTTTTCAGGGATCCTAGCATTATTGAAAACAGTTAATTCATTTACAGTTGATCATCATGCACAATTCTATTACTATGTACAAATGTTTTCCTGTTTCTGCTCACTTTACTCTGTATCACTTCATATATGTCTTTCCAGGTATGTGTGTGTGTGTGTGTGTGTGTGTGTGTGATTATCTTGTTCATCTTTTCTTATTGCTCAAAACTATCATAGTACAATCATATGCCACAATTTGTTCATCTATTCCCAATTAATGGACATCACTTCAGTTTTCAATTATTTGACACCACAAGGGGGCTGCTATAAATATTTTTGTATACGTAGATCCTTGTCCCCAAGTTGTGATCTCTTTGGTATACAAACCTAGGAATGCTATTGCTTGGCTAAAGGGGATGCATAGTTTTATGGCCCTTTGAGCTTATATAATCTTTGAGTTCTAAGAATATATGTTGTATAGAAGATGCCAATTTCCTTTTAGTAGAGGACGTTTCCTCTTTTGGGAGTTTTGTAGTCTAATTACATCACAAGTCTAGTCTCTATCCCTATCCGTTTATTATTATTCTGGATTTTTCGAGGCTTTTAAAAAATCTTTGTTTCTTTATTGATTTATGAATTGTCTTCTTTTTGCTCATTTCTTTGGAGATTTTCCCACTCTCAAACAGGCCATTTGACTCTCATAAAATCCATAAGTGGGAAGAGTAGTAGTTCACTAGAAGTGGCAGAAAATCATGCTATATCTCTTGAAGTGAGATAGCAATCTGGCCAACAGTTTGACTTTCCTGGACCAGAATCATAGAGGAAAGGGGAAGTCTTATGCTGATATTTTTATAACAAACATAATACTCTGCTATGGTTCTTCTGTAGCTACAGAGAAAGCTTTACAGATAAGGAACTTGATCTCACATCTGCTATCCTGATGTAGCTATTCCCATTTGCAACATTCCCAGGAGGGATTAAATAGAGCATCAAAAATATTTTTTATCCTCATTCAAACTTTCCCTTACCTATATAGCTTTCCTTGTGCTAAATTATGCCACCTGACCACTTTTTGATCCTGAAGAATTCCTGAAGTTGAGGATCATTTCCCAGAAATTATAGATCTCTGAGCCCTAAAGCAAGGAGATTGAAAAAATAATTCCCGTATGTCCAAATCTAATGTTTTATACTATACTATGCCTCTTAAATCACTTAGGTTGTCAACTATTCAGAATCTCTGTAAAAATATAATAGAGTAGACAACAGATTCAGAATTCTCAAATTAATTTAGGCACTACAACATTCAGAAACAGTAATAGATTGCCCAGGTTAATATCTGAAATTTGGTCATCAGTCAAGGAGAAGCAGGCCCCATATAAGAACTGGCAGAGAGTTTCAGAGTTTGGGAAGAATCAGTTTTGAACATCCTAATGGACTAAGGGAAGGGAAAGAGAAGAAAGTAACTCTGGGCAATTTGAGAGCCTTTCCATTGCTATTACATAAATTAGCCTGAAAACTTTCTGCATTGGCAGGGTAAAATGCAATATAATTCCAAGAGAATTGGAATATGCTTCCCAGAAGGTAATCATTGTAGTCTTTGGAGTACTGAGTTCATTTTCTTTATAATTCAGAGCAAAAGTACATTGTAGTAGGAGAGCACTGAACATGAAATCAAAAGAACTGGATATCTTTATAACCCTGGCCAAGACATTTAACTTTTTGGAGTCTTGGTTTTCTCATCTATAAATTGAGGCTATTTATTGTATGTACCTCCTGAGGTATTAAGAAGTAATTACTGTGCAAACTTTAAGGTCCTATATAACTGTGAGTTGTTATTAAATCATGATGATGATGACTAAGAATGAAGAAGATGATGATGATGTGCTGGTGGTGCTAATTTCTGTGATTTACAAGATATTTAAGGTGTTGTACTATGGGTCTATTTCCTTGGGGTGGGGAAGGGTGGTAGTAGCTTTGTCTTATTTTGAGGGGAACAAAAAAACAGACAAGGATTTATGCTAGCAACCATCAGGGAAAACTAAGCTCAGTTACTTATTTCTTATCTGAAACTTCATGCTATGACCATAGCTTTTTCCTTAACAGTTTGCCCACTTAGTCACTAACACAAACTATATATATGTTTACTAGTGAAAAGATCTCAGGTCAAATGAAAGTCATTTCAAATCACATTGCTATATATGAGTGGAAATGCAAGCAGAGGAACATATTTGAAATTAGAGGACAACTTTATAATACAATGATTACCATTTTGGAAGATCCTTTCTTAAACAATTTTCTAAAGAGTTGAGTACATTAGTTTCTGAGGGTTTTTTCCTTAAGGTAATAAGAATCAGGAGATTCAAAATTATTATAGAAGAAGAGTTCTCAAGTGAAACTTTAGCAAAAGTTGAAGATATTCAGTAACTAAAATATAGAAAGGTAAAATGGAAAACCTTTTGATAGATGCAAAATTGATATGCCCCTCTCTAGAAAAGGTGGAAGACTTGAACAACCTAATTGCATATGAAAAGGTTAGGATCAAATTCATACCTTTACTCCTAGGTTCCCATCTACAAAGGATTCCCAAAAGGATTTGGGGGGTAAAATGACTAAACCAAAATTAATTATATGAAGGCAACATGAAGCAGCTTATAGAAGGAAGAAAACTTTTGATTCAGGCAGAAATATATGACATAAAAGGCTATATGTCTCTGATATTTAGCCTGGAGATAACACCTTCAGAGATGAGACTCTGAAGAAGAGTGAAAGAAGTTTTGAAGCACTCTAGTGGAAATGAGCATGATAACACTTTGGCTGAATAGAGAATTGTACCACTTAGATAGGAGGGACCTACATGGCTCAGTGGATAAAGCACTGGGTCTGGAGTGAGAAAGACATGTGTTCAGATATGGCCTCAAACATTTAGTTTGTTGTGTGAGCCTGAGTAAATCACTTACTCTCTGTTTATCTTAATCTTCTGGTGAAATAAATGGCAAACTACTCTAGTATCTTTGCCAGTGATGTGCTCCATGGGATCACAAAGTGTTTCAACAGAACTGAACAACATCCACCCTGATGAGTCACTGGCTCAGGCTGGAAAATAAAATACCACTGCATATCCAAAAACAAACCCAGATAACTAGTGGGTGAGCCTTTCCAGAAAAGACACCACAATTTAGGAAGTAGAAACCCAGCAAAGTCTGATTCATCAGACCATTGGAGATATTGTCTTGCAAAGAGCCAGGCCAGATAAAAAATGATCCAACTCACAGCAAAAACTGATGACCCAATAGAGACAGAGGGGATTTTGACACCTTGAAGTACTGGAATTGTGAATTGTCTTGGCCAAAAGAGTCCCCTACATGTTTGTGTACTCTTTTGTTCTTTAAGTTCATACTTACTGTTTCTCCCCCAACTCACTGGGTATATTGGTGGAAAGTCTGTCCTCTTGGCTGGAGGAACCACTTTGTAACTACAATTTTTCTTATATCATTTGAGTGAATGACTTTGCTAATAAAGTACACTAATGAGGAAATGTGATTTAGCCTTCAGGGGAAGAGGCACTCAGAGAATTAGCCTTAGAGTCCAGGGAATAGTAGTAGCTTTTAGCTGCTTCCCTAGGTACCCAACTAGTCATTGACAGTGTAAATTGGATAAGTTAGCCCCTAGAGTGCATTTTCGGCCTAACTAGGACAAATATTGCAAGATTGTCTAGAAGTAAAAGTTGTCTTTTGTGAAATGGAATCCATTTCATAATTTTTTTTAATCATCATGAAAACAATGAGTAGAAGAAATGAGTTCAATTTAAATGACAAATGCAGTCTTTAGTCAGGCAAAAACAAAAGAAGTGAACTTGACTTTCAGCAAATATACATGAAAAAGAGGATTTATGTAAAAACCAACAGCAATTTAGTTTGCAAAATAATTTATATTATAATCATTTTAAATAACAAATTTCCTGATCACCCTGCCCTCACATGTAGCTAGTTGGAAAGGCATTGTGTACCTTGGTGAGCTGGAGTAAGGGCTACCAGTAGGATAACATTCTTATATAGCTTCATTATCTTGAAATCTGATATCATCATCCTCTATCTGCCCTCCTTCTAAGCAGTAAGCATCCTAGGATTAAAGGGCAGCAAATTAAGCTGTATCAAAATGCCACTGTACTAGCAAAGGGGATAAATAAAATGAACCTTTCATCTTTGTCCCAAAACACACACATTTTATAACAAAAGTTACAGGAAATATACCTATGTGTTGTTCTTAAACAGGGAAAAATGTGAAAAAAGATTTCAGACTCTCTATTGATATTTAAAATGGGGATTTCTGGAATTGGGGCTTCCTACCAGTTTAATCATTAAGGAATCATTTACTATGCTGGATTAACTTACTGTTACCTACTGTTTTTCTTATCTTATTAGCTTTGCAGGTATTTAACTACTTTTTCACCTTTACAATGTCAGTATACATTGCTTTAAACCAGGATTTTCTTCTTTACCTCTCTTTAGCAGAGAAGAAACATTCATACCCTTTCTTTTAGCTTATTTTCAAGAAGAGAACAACTCTTTGAGGATTGTCTATTTGTTGGGGTTTTTTTTCTGTCACTAGTATTGTTACTAATTATGATGATACTCACATTTAATAATACTTGATGGTTTACAAAGCACTTTCTATACATTATCTCATTTGATCCTCACAACAATCCTATGAGACTGGTGTATCATTATCCCTATTTTATGGACAAGAAAATTGAGACTTAATTGAGTTGTCTTGAATCTCATAGCGAATTTTCCTATAATGAGTAATAAGTGAGTGAACCAGGATTTGACCCAAGTTTTTTTAAACCAACACACCCTATATCTAGAAACAGAACTAGTTAAAAAACAAATCTGAAGCACTGAGGTGGGAGTTGGAGAGAGAGGACAAAAATAAGAGAAACTCCTGGAATGGATGGGACAGAGAACTGAGAAGGATGCTTAGAAGTCCAACTCTGCAACTGGTGGATTGGCCAGACTAAGAGAACAGGGATTATGCACAATTCTTAATTTCCCTTCCTTTTTTTGTACATTAGTCTTGTCCCAATAAATCCTAACCAGAATCTATAAACAAAGCTAGAATCATGAAACAAATATTGGAGTATGAACTTTTTTGAAGGGGAGAAAAAAGGCAGAAGTAAGGGAAAAGGAGAATTTTTTTTGTAGTGAAAGTACTGAAAACATGGAACTGAAGAAAAACTCCTGTGGCCACTTGGCTAAGGAATCAAGTGCCTGAATCCATTTCACTTGTAAGGGACATTTGGACATGTGGAAATCAGAAGCTAACTATTTTCCATGTATCACTGCAGTGCCTAACATAACATTAGACACCATAGAGAATGCATAATAAGCAGGTGAAGGTCTCTTCCAGTTTTATATCTCTGACACTATGATATTATGATTGATTGATTTCATGACATAATTCAAGGAAGCTTCTAAAAATACAGCCAAGTAAAGTCTGTGAAGATACGGTGTATTCATTTCTCTTCAAATGAACTAATTTTTTAGTGGAGTGTTCAAAGATAAATAAATGTCAAGAAAACAAAATATATAAGTGATGATTTCTTTTTCCTAGGATTCAGTAAAATGCAAAGCAACAAGAATCACCTAATTGTATAAGAAATGAGATCATTTGCCTTAACTAGGATCATTGCATTAGTGAAATGGAAAGGATTTTAGAAATAGTTTTGTTCCTTCATTTTATTGAGGAATATACCAATAAGTAACTTGCCCCATCATAGAAAGTACTGAGATCAGTTTTCTAGACCCAATCTCTGATGCACATTATTATTCAGACATACAAGAATTTCTGATTTGTTGAAATAATATGCCATCTTTACAAGAGGACATAAACTGGTGCTATCTGAAGCAAATTGCCTCAAAGAAACTTCTAGGTTAAATATCTAGATTGATAGAAAAGGTACTTGACTGAAGAACTGCACATAGGTTATAAGGATATCATTTGCACATCCTGATTTCTTTAGCATAAGACCTTTTATTGGTAATGTTGGGTCTGTATATAGATTACTTAAAGCTGATCCTATCTGACTAAATTCATAAGATTTAATTTTAATCAATCCAACACTTTTCATGTCCTTTGGGGAACATTTCTCAATCAGAAGAAAAGTACTTTTGAATTCTTAAGTCAATGGCTAATTCCAAACTGGAATGTATGTTTTGGATGGCCTGTGCCCAATAAATGACAAGTGCTTAATCAACTCTCAAAGAAAAGGATTCATAGAATAATATAAATTTATTCTTCATATATATTATTTTCTTGGATTATGTCTTTGTTGATAGTTTCAATTTGTCATTTTTTAATGACATGTGTGTAAATAGAATTAACTCCAGCCCATTAATAGTCAAAATTCTATTCAACCTAGGCGTGCTAATGATGTCACTCTCACCTCCCTTAGTGGGGAGGAGAGACGAGTTACCCACACGTGACAATAAGTAACAAATCAAGAATAAAGGACTGCCCTTTGGGCAGTCCAAATCAATGTAGAAACTGCCATTTGTCCATTTGAATTAGAGGTGGACCACAGGAAGTNAACTCATACACATGTACCATTGATCATAAACCCTTTTCAGCTTCTCTAGCTTACCGCAACCTCAATTATTACCACTTCCCTCCACCCCATCATCTTCAACCACTTGCTATCTACTGGCTCCTTCCCTACTGTTTTCAAACATTTTCAAATCTCCTCCATCTTTAAAAAGTCTTCATTACACCCAACCATTCTCTCAGTTATTGTTCTATATCTTCTCCAATTTTAGCCAAAATAATAAAAAAAATCTGTTCTTACTACTTCCACTTCTTGTTCTCTTATTTGCTCTGTAACCTTTTGCACTATGATTTCTGACTTTATAACGACTGAAGTTGCTTAATCCCAAATTAATAATGATCCCTCAATTGCCAACTATATATATATATATATATATATATATATACATATATATATATCAAGATGTATGAGGGCTAAATATATTTAGCCCTCATACATCTTGACTTATCTGTTCATTTGGCATTGTGGACCATCTCCTACTGGATATCCCTACTTTTATAATAATAGTCTCTAATTTTCCATCTATATTTCTAATCACTCTTTTCAGTCTCCTCTGTCAGACCATCACCCAGATATTCCCTAAAAGTAAGTTTTCCACAATGATCTGTCCAAGGTTTTCAATTCCTCTCTCTTCAGACTCTCTAGGTAACCTCATCATTTCCAATGGTTTAAGTATGTATCTTTTCAGATAACTCATAGTTTTAAATAACCTAATACATTTCTCCCCTGAACTGCATGTTAGCACCACTTGCATATTGGAACTTTCAACCAGGGTATACAAGAGACATCTCTAACTCTGTGTGTCCAAAATAGAACTACATTATACATTTCTCAAAATCTATCCATTTCCAAAACTACTTCTCTCAGACTCACCACTATTCTCCCAGTATATGTTCTATAATCTTGGAATTTTCCTTGACTTCATTCTCCCTCACCTTATTAATCTAATCAGTTATCCGAACTTCACCTTTCCATCACCACAAAGTTTCTCTCATCCAGGCCCTCATCACCATTATAGCAGTTGTCTCCTAATTGGTCTCCCTGCCTCAAGTATATCTCTACATCAATATATTTCCAACACTGTTCTCCAAATGATGTTCTTTCAACCTGATCATGTGATTGCCCTACTCAGTAAACTCCAGTGGCTCACAAAATATCTTTGAAATAAAATAAAAACTCCTATACTTAGTATTTAGAACTCTTCATAAGTTTGCCTCATTTTTTTTTCTTTTTAGTTTCATGGTGTATTATTCCCATTCCCTGCAATCTGTAATGTAACCAAATGGGTCATATCTTTACTAAGATCACAGTCATAGGTGATGTATTTTTTAAACCCGTACCTCCCATCTTAGAATCAATACTGTGTATTGGTTCCAAGCCACAAGAGTGGTAAGGGAGAAGAAATGGGGGTTATGACTTGCCAAGGCCACACAGCTAGTAAGTGTCTAAGGCCAGACTTTAACCTAGGACCTCCTGTTTCTAGGCTTAGCTCTAAATCCACTGAAGCACCTAGGTGTCCCTGGGTGATGTTGGAGAGCCTCTGAAGAAAGTTAATCATGACAGTGTTGGGTTTCAAGACCATGTGAATATAAGGATTGACTTAATGAACTTATCTGAAGAAGATAAGAGTTTGAAGGGACAGAATATGTTCTTCAAGAACTTGAAGGGCTATTTGTGAAAAAGGAAATAAATTTGTTCTGCTTATCACCAGAAAACAAAACTAGGAGCAATGAGTGGAAGTTAAAAAGAGTCCAATTAGAATTATTAGAAAAGTAGAATAGATGATATTCAGAAGTAGTAGGGTCTCCTGCATTAGTAGACTTCAAACAAATGCTGCATCACTTGCAAGGAGTGTGTTTTTAAAAAGATAACTTATTTTGGGAGGTTGGAATAGACAGCTTCACAAGCCCTCTCCAATTCTGAGACAGTGATTCTGAGTGGATGGCTCTTTTCATCTTTTCCAATACATTTGTAAGTTATGGCAAAAGATGCAGCAGAGGACAAGTACTAGTACAAAATCCCTAAGATAAGTGAAAAAGCTTTGGGATTTTTATATGAGTATGCTACAAACACTATAAGATCTGTGATTTCATCCCTGCAGATATTCCTTCCACCCAAGCAGACAGCAACTCTTCTTATTTTCATGATTTATTGTGGCCAATATATTTATTACTTGCTGGCCAACTTTCTCATAATGATGCAAACTTAGTTAAGGCTAGTCCTTAGAAAACATTCAATCAGTAAGCCTGTACATAGCCTTTCCAACTTGCTAATGTCTGCCAGATTTCTTTCTGTTGGCATAATGATCCCAGGGTCACCTCCACATCATGATTAAACATCAGGGAGTAGAGCTTCAGTGAAGGAGTATGAAACTAAAGACATTTAAAATATACTGCCTTCATTTACTTCACCCAAATAACTAATTTCACTGACTCATTACCTCACATTGTTCAACAGACCTTGAGGTAAGTAGAATCGAATAATCAAACTATTATACTGCATATTACTAATTCCTTATGCTAAAAATATATTGTCTCACCATATAAGGCTATGTTTAAGGTCAAGGGTATTAGCAAAAAAAAGTGACTTCTAAAGAAGAATATTTGTTCAGATTTTATTTGTACATAGTAATATGCTTAGGAATGAAAAACCATGATGTCTGATCCTATAATAGTCTAGATTTGCATGTTCACTATTCTTAAATTGTATGCCTCCAGTTTCAATGAGTGTAGTCCCAAGGCAGTGATGTGTTAAGCCAGTCAATAAAACCTCCATACTCTGCCCTCCCACCTCAAACTTAAATGTTCCCCCAATGATTTCTGAGAAATGAGATGAATCCCCACAATAACGCTATTCTTTTTATACATTTTAAAACTGAAATACCAGATTTCAAATTCATTGAGTAAAAAATGTTAGGTCTAATTCCCAGTTGTGAGGGCTCCCCAAACCTTATATTATCTTATCGGTACTTCCATGCATGGAGTATTCCTGCAAAAGATTCTGAGTTTGTTGAGGATTATCCTTTTTATCTTTACCTTACCAGTATCTTGCATAAAGTTGGCATATAATAAATGTTTGTTGAATTGAATTTTTATTTAATGTTAAGAGAAAATATCATGTAATATTTAAAGAATTAGAATAATCTTTGACAGAATGAAGTGCATTCTTACAAGCTAATTTTAATCACAGTTTATTTTACTCAGGATTTTCTCATTTATAACTATTTTAAAGTAGCCCAAGCTTCTCTCTTTCATTAAAGAAGCATTCACATTATAATCGTAAGCTCTAGAGTATGAAGGGACCTCAAAAGTCTTAACCTCACCTCATCCCACCCTGCTTTACAAATGAAACAACTAATGGGTATGAGGATTAATTTGCTGGCTCAAGTTCACAGCTGAGATCATGTCCCCTAACTAAATCTATCTCACCCCTATAGGGATGTTGGTGTAATGATAATAAAAAACTTGAATGATACAATTTTCCAGGCATTCTCACATACAAAGTCTTTTTTTTTGATCTAGGAAATCATCTAGGAAAACATTCTCAGTTTACAAAGAAGGAAGCTGAAGCCTAGAGGATTTTATTAACTTGCCTAAGGTCATGACATGGCTATTAAATTGTAAATATAGCTCTAGATCTCAGGTCTTCTAAGTCATGGTCCAAAGCCATTTTTAGTAGGCCAAACTATCTATTCACTGCTTCTAAATGTTTCATAATTACTTTGGAGTACAGGGTCATTTGGCTTCAAAATGCATTTCCTCAGAAAGATTTCTTTGCTTATAGGCATATATTAACCTTTAAAAAGCTCAATGGTTATTTATATTTATGCTTTACCAGAACTGGTCCTCACATTTTCTCTCATCCCTGGTCTAATATGAAATTGCCAAAAGCAACAGACTTGTCCCTGCATCAGGTGTGATTCATTTCTCAACAAATGGATAGATTCAAAATTCAAAAAAATTCCAAGTTGTCTTTTTCTCACATCCCTATTCCTCAATCTTTATTCTCTCAGGTTAATACATGAAGGATGGAGAGAAAGAAATATGCATTATCTTTCTGGAACATTGCATGTAAACCTGTCCCAAAATAGGGATAATGTATTCCCTAGTGAATTAAAGATTTACCTGGATGCCAGGATTACAACCTCTTCATGATTGCTAGTCTCCTGATTTTCTCTTCTTTGCTACCCATCTCTTAATTACTCCTTCTGAAGAATATGTAATTTTCTTCGAATAAAGAACTGAGACCTAGTGTTTTTTTTTTTATTTTAGCATTTTAGAGTTTGCTATGAGGAAGCTAAATGTTCCTTACTTTTCTTTATAAACCCATTGTTTGTAACATAAAATATAGAATAGCAATTAAAATAATTTCCTCTCACAATTCATTGTCATCAAACATTATTGTTGGAAAACACCTATGAAGCTATTTAATCAAATATTTCATTTAACAGGCGAGAAAAATGAGACCCATAGTGATAAAGACACTTAATAACTTGCCAAAATCTTAAAACTAACTAGTAGTAAAACTGGGACTAGAACCCAAGGATCCTAACATATTTCATGCTTACCTTGAATATGGGAATATGGCATCTGGTGGGGACAATAATACATGAGCTTATACTTGTAAAGTGAATTTGAAAAAGGGAATGGTATAAATACAAACATGTTATCCCACTAGATTTTGAACTTCTTTAGGGAAAGGATGGTCTTTTAACTTTCTCTTTAAATCTCTATCACTTAGTATAGCATCTGGCATACAATAGTGTAATGATGGGGGAATGGGACAAAAAGAGCCAGAAGAAGGCCATTGGTGACAGTTACTGAGAGTTGGGACCAGAGAGGTATCTGAGAGGCTCCAGAGATGGAAGGAGGAGAAAAGGGCTTCCAGCGGAGGACTGAGAGAGGGAGGAGGAGAACATCTCAGCTTGAATCCAGTCCTGAGGGCTTCCTAAGGATCTGTCTTTGGACATTGATACCCTGATTCCCTGGTCAAAGACATTCCATTGTTTCTCACCCATCAAGACTTCAACCATAGAGTGAGCTAAGTTTTGGGACTCCATTTTGGAAGCAATTTCTCAGACTCCTCCCATTTCCCAACCTTGCTGAGAGACCCTTTCCGATTTGACTTTGCAATTATAGAAAAGAATAGAAATAGGAAATAGAAATAGAAACTGAAGGAGAAGTGGTGAGGGGAGACACTTGGGAGCAGGAACCCCAAAGGTTCCCACCCAAGTGATGGACCTCATAGAAATAGAGAAAAGGGCACCCCAAATCGCTGTGCCCTTCACCCCTTTCCCCAATCCCTGAATTATGATTAATAAAAGCCATTCATTAGTCAGATAACATTCCAGAGTGCCTGAGAGACGAGGGGGAGGGGAATCACAGCTTGGTCTGGCTGCATCCATCTTGAAGCCAGACCACCCGCTCTGAAGTTGACTGACCCTGGGGGAGGCTTGCATGATCCCCACCCTCATTCAGAATCATATTGGAGTCCCCCATACCTCATCTTAAAGGGAAGCTTGCCCCAACTCCTATGAGGTGGCACAACCATCCAGGTCATCCAGTTTTGAGGTGATACCCCCTTGAAGTTTCAGAGCATATATACGGTGGGAGGGGAGAGCTAGAAGAGAGTCTCCCCTCATATACTCTCTCTATCTCCCCTCTATCATAACATAAATTACTGGCTCTGTTTATTGTTACAATAGGCACTTAATAAAAGCTTATTGTTTAATTGACTGTCAGTGTGCTACTTCCCCAGTGCAATTCATAGTTTAGCTATCTTGATTTACAGTCTTCATGAGTTGCTATGACTGAAAAATCCATCATCAACAAAGATGCACAAATATTAAATAAAATACTAGCTAAAAGGCTACAGCAAGTTATCACAAGGATTGTTCACTATGACCAGATAGGATTTATACCAAGAACACAAGGACGGTTTAATATTAGGAAAACCATCCACATAATTTACCACATCAATAACTAAACCAACAGAAATCACATGATTATTTCAGTAGATGCGGGAAAAGCCTTTGACAAAATACAACACCCATTCCTATTGAAAACACTAGCAAAAGTATTCTTCACACAAATAAAACTATATCTAAACAATTGGAAAAACATCAATTGCTCATGGGTAGGATGAGCTAATATAATAAAAATTACAATCCTACCTAAATTAATTTGTAGGTCCTATCAAACTACCAAAAAACTTTTTTATAGAATTAGAAAAATTTATTACAAAGTTCATCTGGAAGAACAAAAGATCAAGAATATCAAGGGAACTAATGTAAAAAAATGTGAAGGATGGAGACCTAATATTACCAGATCTCAAATAATACTATAAAGCAGTGATCACCAAAACAATATGGTACTGGGGCAGCTGGGTAGCTCAGTGGATTGAGAGTCAGGCCAAGAGACGGGAGGTCCTAGGTTCAAATCCGGCCTCAGACACTTCCCAGCTGTGTGACCCTACCCTTACCACTCTTACACCTAGGAACCAATACACAGAAGTTAAGGGTAAAAAAAAACAAAACAAACAAAAAAAACCAATATGGTACTGGTTTACAGATAAAAGGGTGGATCAATGGAATAGACTTGGAGTAAATAACCTCAGCAAACTAGTGTTTGATAAACCCAAAGATACAAGCTTTTGGAACAGGAATCCACTATTTAACAAAAACCACTGGAAGAATTGGAGAATAGTATGGGAAAAACTGGGTTTAGATCAACATCTTACACCCTATACCAAGATTAACTCAGAATGTGTAAATGAATTAAATATAAAGAGGGAAATCATAAACAAATTAGGTGAACATAGACTAGTATACATGTTAGATCAGGGAAAGCTAGGAATTTAAGACCAAGCAGGAGATAGAGAACACTACAAAATGCAAAATGAATACTTCTGATTATATTAAATTAAAAAAGTTTCTGTACAAACAAAATCAATGCAACCAAAATTAGAAGGGAAGCAACAAATTGGGGGAAAAGTTTATAACTCAAGCCTCTGGCAAAGGTCTAATCTCTCAAATTTTTAAGTAACTAAGTCAATTGTACAAAAAATCAAGCCATTCCCCAACTGAAAAATGTTCAAGGGCCATGAATAGGCAGTTTTCAGATAAAGAAATAAAAACTATAAATAAGCACATGAAAAAAGATTCCAAATTTCTCTTTATTAAAAATGAAAATGAAAACAAAGCTGAAGTATCACCTCATATCAGGCAGATTGGCCAATATGATAGTAAAGGAAAAGAATAAATGTTGGAAGGGTTGTGGCAAAATTGGGACACTAATGCATTGCTGGTGGAGTTGTGAATTAATCCAGCCATTCTGGAAGGCAATTTGGAATTATGTACAAAGGGCTTTAAAATAATGCTTACCCTTTGATCCAGAAATACCTCAACTAGGTTTGTACCCCAAAGTAATAATAAGGAAAAATAGTTGTATAATAATATTTAGAGCCACACTCTTTGTGGTGGCAAAAAATTAGAAAATGAGGTGGTGTCCCTCCTTTGGGGAATGGCTAAACACATTATGGTATATGATGATGATGATGATGATGATGATGATGATGGAATACTATTGTGCTGTAAGGATTGATTATCTGGATGATTTCCAAATGAAATGGGAGAACCTCAGTGAACTAATGAAAGTGAAATTAGCAGAACCAGGAGAACATTGTACACAAAAAGTAAAACATTATGGAACAATCCAATGTAATGGATTTTGCTACTAGTAGCAATGCAACAAGCCAGGACACTCCTGAAGGACTTATGGAAAAGAATGCTAACCACATGGAGAGAAAACTATCAGAATAGAAATGCAAAAGAAGAACATATAACATCACTTATAACATGTAAATGTATGTGTGTGATTTGGGGCTTAGACTTTAAAAAATCACTTTATAGCAAAAATGAATAATATGGAAATAGGTTTCAAGTGTTAACATTTTGTACAACCCAGTGGAATTGCTTGTCGGCTCTGGTAGGGGGAAGAGAAGAAGGGGAGGGAAAGAAAATGAATAATGTAAACATGAAAAATAATTTTTAATTAAAAAAGAAAAAGGAAATAAAAATAAACTTGTTTCCCAAATAATATTTTCTCATTTTAAGAGACATGATCCAACTTTTTTCTATTTTAAAATAATCACAATTTTATTTACTATCAGACTTGTTCATTCTATTTTTATTAATGAATAGGATCATACATAATATAAATTTAATTGCTACAATAAAAGAGAAATTGTGCTAATCAAGAATTGAAACCCCTTATGGAAAAAATATGAAGATGATGCTAGAATAAGAGGTTAAAATGAACTTAAGAGGTTTTTAAGCAGTAAATTCCCAAATATAACTATTCTTCAGAAAAAAATAAGTGAATTTTGCTAGTTTATTCTTTGGTAATGACTACATCCGGATCACTTCTGAAATATATTAGCGAGCCATTTTTGGGGGGGGGTTTAGAAAATTTTTCCATGGTTACATGATTCATGTTCTTTCTCTCCACTCCACCACCACCCTACAACCCCTATACCTGACATGCATTTCCATTGGGTTTTACATGTGTCATTGATCAAGACCTATTTCCATATTATTGATAGTTGCACTGGGGTGGTCTTTTAGAGTCTGCATCCCAAATCATATATGCATCAACCCATGCGTTCAAGCAGTTGTTTTTCTCCTGTGTTTCTACTCCCATAGTTCTTCCTCTGAATGTGAATAGTTTTCTTTCTCATAAGTCCTTCAGAATTGTCATGGATCATTGCATTGCTGCTAGTATAGAAGTCCATTACATTCTATATTACCACAGTGTATCAGTGTCTGGGTATAATTTTCTCCTCGTTCTACTCCTTTCATTCTGCATCAATTCCTGGAGGTAATTCCAGTTCACATGGAATTCCTCCAGTTTGTTATTCCTTTGAACACAATAGTATTCCATCACCAACAAATACCATAATTTGTTCAGCCACCAATTGAAGGACATATCCTTGTTTTCCAGTTTTTGCCACTACAAAGAATGTGGTTAAAAATACTTTTGTACATAGTTTTTCCTTATGATCTCTTTGGGGTATGAACACAGCAGTTTATATATTGGATTGTTTAGCTGGATCAAAGGGCACATAGTCTTTTAGTGCCCTTTGGGCATAGTTCTAAATTGCCATCCAGAATGGTTGGATTAATTCACAACTCCACCAGCAATGCATTAATGTCTCAATTTTGCCACGTTTCCTCCAACATTTGTTACTTTCCTTTTCTGTCATGTTAGCCAATCTTCAAGGTGTGAGTTAGTACCTCAGAGTTATTTTGATTTGCATTTCTCTAATTATAAGAGATTTAGAACTCTTTTTCATGTCCTTATTGATAGTTTTCATTTCTTTATCTGAAAATTGCCTATTCACGTCCCTTGCCCATTTATCAATTGGGGAATGTGAACCATTTTTTAAAAACTCTGATCAAAAGTGTTTTTCTTTGGATTTTTCTTAACAATATGATAGCAAAATATCATGTTAGTGACCTCCTACATGGACATAATAGTGTTAGAGAAGTAATATGATTAGATATTAAAAATAAGCAAATCTCACATGGCACAAAAAACTGATACTGATCAATAATTCAATTAATAAGCATCTATTAAGGACCTATTATGATGGTAAACAAATATTTAATCATCTATTTTAACATAGGAAAAAAGGCAAACAGGCTAGACAGATTCATTTACTAAAAGAAGAATTCATCTGCTCATTTCACCTGGTAATAATATTACAAATATTTTACATTTTTAATTTCATATGCCATTTCATCCATCTCTAAATTTTCCTCCAAACTCCAGGAAAGACAGTACCAAACTATAGTGAGCATAGACAGAAAAGTAAATTAAATGCTGAGAAGACTGGAGACTGCTTTAAAAAAAGTTCAGCAGAAGAAAATGGGAACATTTAGCTTAGAGAAAGTAAGGCTCACTTGTGGTGAGAAAAGCAGGCAACTATCAAGTATCTGAAGGGCTTCCATATGGATGTGGCATTAGATCTTTTTTGCTTGGACTCAACAAGCATACCTAGGAGTTAACCTTTATATAAAGACAAACTTTGAACAATTGGAACTGTCCAAGATGAAGTAAACTTCTTAAGAAAGTTGCAGGGTTCGTATCAGTAGAAATTTTCAAACAATGGTTGGGTCAACCACAATCTTTGCTCAGGATTGAAAAGCCTGTGAGTTCCCATCCCACCTATAGAGGCTATGATTTTCTAAATGTTTATGATTCGACATGAAAACAATTTAGAAATTGTTTTAGAGAACTCTTTTTGTATGCCCAGCACCTAGTACCATGATGTATACATAGTAGGTGCTTAATAAATGCTTATTGGATTAAATGAATGTTCTGCATTAGGTAAGCTGGTTTATTCACCAACCCACAAAGACTGTACTTTCAGTACTCTGTATTAATGCCTATGTTTAAAAAGCATTCCCTCTGGTATTCTTTGCTAAACCAAATTCTATCTATTTTTAAGGGTCCAGTTCAAATCCCTTCTTCTTCATGAAACTATTTCTGACAATCCTTGATAGCTGTAGTCTGCCCTTCTCTGAATTGCTTTAGAACTTATCTTTTATGCTACTCTTTTGGCAATAAACATTCAAGTGTCTGATATAATAGTAATAATTTTATGCGTTCACATTTTCTCACTCCATCTATCAAAGTAAACTGTAAAATATCTTGAGGGTTGGGTAAACCTAATGCTTCTTTTTGAGTCTCTCACAATAGAGTGGGCAAACGTCTTAATTCTTTATATTGCTTCCATTGCATAGCACTGCACTTTGCACACAGTAAGTGCTTAATGAACAGCAGAATGAATAAATGACTATTTGATAGATTAACTATACTTAACAAGACAAATCAGTGGTAAATTTTTCAAAACTTAGATGATTTCAGAGTAAATTTTAAATATATAGATATTACTTTGTGTTGGCAATATTAATAATAAGTCCTTCATTTTGAGCAAAATAATTATATTTCTTCATAATGAAAAATTATTTCCATTATTTACCAGGTGAGACTAGGCGACTATTATTATTTCTGAGTCTGTTTCTTCATCTGTAAAATCAAGACAATACCTATACTACTTTGTCTCAAAGAATTGTTCGGAGGAATGTACCCTGTAAAATTTAAAGTATTATAGAAATAAAAGCTTTTAAAAATAAGATTGTCTGTGATTTCAGCTCCCTGTCCAGGCTCATATCAATGCATATCTGCAAGTCCTCAGTCATTTGTAGGTTTCTAAAGTTGCCCAGAATACCAAGACTTTCAGTGACTTGTCCATGGACACCTGGAACTATTTCCAAGAAAAAGGATTTAAAAGCAGGTCATACCAATTCTATGTCTGGCTTTCAATCCACTATCGCAAACTGCCTCTCTGTTATTACTATTATTTTATGATAACTATTTCTGTACAAAAAGAAACTAAGTGCAGAGCTATCTTGACAACCTATTTTAATTTAGAAATAACTTTAGCCAATGGATTAAATACCTTGACATTGTATAAGAAGGCCCTGACAGATAGCAAATGTCTTTTATTTTTTTGATTCAAAATCCTGAAGAGAACCCTGATTCACACAACAGAGTGACTTTATTCTCTAAGAGCAGAAGCATGAGACTATTCTTTAATTCTGTTGTATATGAAATTACAAGTCTTGACATTATTGTTGTGCTTTATATGTAAAACTTGACATTTAAACACATAAATTTTGAACAATAAATTATAGAGAAATGATGAAAATTTTCCAATAAGAAATCTTCCATTTAAAATAAGCAATTTTAGACTATCAAGTGAGGTGAGAAATACATTGTGCTTAAGTATCATTTGTTGTTTGAATGTCAAGCTTTATTTCATCAATCAATAAACTGATAGACTAACAAACAAGAGAGATGTGTGGGGAAAAACTGAAAAGACTTGCAACTGCTGGGATATGAGAGAAAAGGAATGAGTCAAAGATGACAGTCAAGGTAATGATGACTACACTGAAGAAACAAATACTTTGCCATCATCATCATTTAATGATATCTCAAATAAATACAAAAAATCATTTATAAATAATGTAGCAGTCTATTTCTAACATTATTAGCTACTGTATTTCAAAATACAAATGTTATGATTATCTTATCCTTTTTCTTATTTTAAAAGATAATTTCCTTCAAAATTGGGAAAAAATTTCTGTCAATTTGAAGCTGAATAGTGAAATAATTATTTCAATTAAAATGCATTTGGATGAAATGAGTATCAATTGCATTGTCAGGAAATATACTTATTATCAACAAAACTAAACAATCCACAGTGGTCTTCATTAGTGGCATGGTTGACTAAGTTGTTTCCTCCTCAGGTTCCCTAGGATAAATTATACTTTGTTTGTATTTATTTTATAATTGGAATAAGTAATGTGGTGTAAATGAAACATTAATGAACATAATAAGGGTCATTCATGCTATTACTTTCTAGTTTATTATGTGAGTTGGAAAATGCACTGTGTCTTTGGCACTCTTATCAACAGTTAAATATAAATTCAAATACATTTTTCCACATTATTTTTCTGCAGCACATGGTTAAAACAAGTGATATACAACCTAAAAATGAATTAACTAGATGGTGATAACTTAGTGCCCCACATTCACATAAAATATACTTTAATGCAAAATAATTATGAATTTATGGGGCTTAATTAAAATCTTAAAATAATTTAAGGAGAATGTTCAAAGGGAAAAATATGCTGATGAAACATTTGAGGTTGGAAACTGAACCAATCAGGGTCTCTGCTATGGCATTACTAAATGGCCTTCCTTGAATCTTTAGAAAACTTTCATTACTTTGCTCTGACAAATACACCAACAATATGGGTCATGATAAAGATCACTTCCTTTGAGAAACTTTTGATATATAAATTTAGAAGGATGAATTGGATATTGGATTAATATATTTACTTTGTAGCTGAAAATGCTTGCTTTGGCTTAATGCACCCTTGTTAAAGAGCACATCAAAACACATACTCTTGGTTGTACAGGTGAGATTGGGGGTATTTCAGGAACATATAAAAAAGACTGGTGACTAAAGAGGAAAAGCCTTGTACTCTTGGACAATAAGGAGCATAAAGAGATTATTTCTACCCAATTTTTACAATGGCTTCTTTATTGGGAAACATATAATGGCAGCTTTTCTTTTTATTTCCCAATGAGGGGAAAGATTTCTGAATTCCCTTCATCCTTCCCAGCAGAATTGAAGGTGACTAGGAACACAGGGCACTGAGAACATAGAACTGGTCAAATTTGAAAATGGGCCTCAAATCCCTTCTATGCATTGTTTCTTTCCTAAGCACAGATGACCTAATAGTAACCCTAAGAGACAGTTATTTCCAGCTCTGAATATAGTCTCATAAATCTGATAAATCAAGAGTTTCTGGATACTAATGGACAATGGAAGATGATTTCTATATGGCAATGCTTCTCAGAATAGAACATGCTTCACTGCCAGGAAAATAAAAACAAACATCTAGATGATATTGCAACTTAAAGCTATATCTTCATCAATGTCCTAGTTAGTCAAGAGATCTGGTCTTTTTGAGTTAATCAGACAATATAGATCTAAGATGAATATAGAATATCTGTTAAGCAGTTTCACTAAGTGTTTCATATTTTAATTATATGTGTTATGAGTCTTTTGTGTTTTAAGCACTTCCTTCCTGGGCCACCAGTTCCCAGACCAGAAAGTCTTTAAAATTTTTACAACAAAACTTTCATTTATCTGATGTTGGGAACAAACTAATCTACTGTGGTGACTGTGTAAGTCACTAAATGAGTCAAAGGCACTCAATCTCTCCATACATTTTTTATTATCTAATACCAAGTGAGAAACAAATCATAGATTTTCCCAAATATGTGTAAAGTTGAAAATACCTTGTACCCCCTTTAAAACTACATTACCCATAATTCCTTAAGCCTTTTCCTATTGGTTGTGAGTTAAAACTACATTACCCAAACTCCTTTTCACCATACCCATAATTCCTTTAGCCTTTTCCTATTGGTTGTGGGTTTCGCGGGCTGTTTTTGATATGGTCATGGTGGGCGTGGTGTTGGGGTTTTTGGAGAGAAGGTGCAGTGGTGAAGGTTGAGTTAGTATTCTTCCCCAGGGCTTTAAATAAAAATCCTTATAAATATCATACTTTGGAGGCATTGAATATTAATTTCAATCTTTACATATGTTTGCCATTGTAGAATGTCCTATGCAGACTAAAAATAGAAGCTAGTTTCTATATTAATTTTGAAGTCCTCAAGATGTTATTTTCAGCAATCAATGCCTTAGTTGCATCAGGTACCAAAATATTACAGTATTTTCTAAATGTCACCCTTGATTACTGACAATCATCCTAATGACCCATAAAGAAAAAAGCAATGAAGAATTTATGTTGTTCAGACAATAGCATGAAGTTGGATGGGAAGTCCACTAAATTAGTCCACCAGTACCTGAACAGTTAGATAATGAGGTGATATTGAAATTAAATAGGAAAGCATTCTGTATTCTGTTTGAGAGACTGTATAACCTTTTCAAAGACCCCAAACTGGTCTCTTTACAAAAAAAAAATATTAATACCAACAATATTCCAGAAATGTTATATGTCTAAAAATCGTAGAACAGTCTTATCTCTGAAAAGAACAAAATTATAGGTGCACCAAATAGAAACAGAGAAACACATGGTAGGTGTCAGTGGGCTATAGTATATTATAACAATGCCTCCATATAAGAAATAGTATGGAGGCTATCATTCAATAAAAAGCCAGGTTAGAATAGAGGTAGGATGCTCAAGTTGTAAGAGCAAGGGAAAACAGATAATCTAAATATTTCAATGATACCCATGAAGTTTAAAAGACCTAGAATATCTCCCATATGTAGAGTAGATCCTCCCTGGGAGATTTATAAAAGAGCATAAATAAGAATCAAAAAGGATGAGAAAACAAATTTGGATAATGACCCATACCACTGAAAGTATCCCCACATTAAAAAAATCATTTTAAGTTACAAAGTATATTCCATCTCTCTCTCTTCTTTTTGATTTGTACTACAAAACCCTTGTGGAGATCTCTAGATTTTAATTTTATAACTAGATTAAATTTTTTAACTGTTTCCTTCAATTTATCCTGAAAACTAAGCTATATTTCTAAAACACAACTATTATCATGTTAATTCTCTGTTCAGAACCTTCATTGGTTTCATTCTATTTATATGACTGATAGAATCCAAACTCTACAAACATATTCAATTATTTTTTAAGTCCTTACCTTCTGTCTTAAAATTAATCCTAAGTATCTGTTCCAAGGCAGAAGAGTGGTAAAGGCTAGTCAATTGGGGTTAAATGACTTGCTCAAGATCTAGAAAGTATTTGAAGCCAAATTTGAACCCAGGACCCTATGTCTCCAGGATTGGCTTTCTATCTACTGAGCTACCTAGCTGCCCCTGCAATCAACAAATTGGGAAAAAACTGACCAAATCTTATTTTTCTAGCTTTATTTTCTAGTTTTTTAAGACATAGGACCACTATGCCTAAGCATTTACTTTCCCTCAAAATTCCTTCTAATAGGCTTTTGTTTATATTATTCTTCCTACTTTAAAATGGCATTCCCACTACCCATATGTAATGAACACTCACTGATGTCTAGAAACTTAGTTGGAGTCTTTCCTCTCCATTAAATTTTCCCAGTCCACAGCATTCTCTCCTGTCTCTAAGTTATATTCTCTATTACCTGCCCTATACTACTTCTACTATTAATCATTTGCTGTCATCCATTATCTATCTTATTGTTACTTTATGTTATTTCACTCTTCACATGTTAATGGCTTCTCTTTCCATTGTATAAATTCCTTGAGGGAAGAGAATATGCCCTATAACTCTATAATCACTGACAACACTACCACAGAACCTTCCATGCCATATATGCACAATAAACATTTGTAGATTGGTTAAACTGCTGGAAAGCTAAACAGCATCTCAAAGGGCAATACTAATATTTACTATGATATTCTAAAGCACAGAGAAGCACAGGATTATAAAAAGTTAAGTTTACTGTATTTCACATGGACAAGCTATTACCAGATAAAATCACTTTTATTTTTATGGGAAAGGTAAAAATACATTGTTTTCCTACATTTATTCAGCACATAAGGACAGTAAGATCAGTTGCTATTTCAATCTGGCATCCAAAAACAAATCCAAGTAGTGGTCAAATGATGAGAATGAAAGAACACTATATTTAGTCACATTTGATTTGGCTCTTTTATCTAGGTATGACCTTATCCAAGTCACTTAAACTTTCTGAACCTTGGTTTTCTTATCTATAAAATATGAGAATTTGACTAAGTAACTAAATTTTAGCACTAAATTCTGTGACTAATGGAAATAACACACAAAGAGGAAATGACATTGAGGGGGTAAATAATGAATTTACACCTAAAAATGGGATGAAAACGATGAGCAATTTGAATAAAATGTGGCTTTACCCTTAGTTTGTAACATAGTTTCTATTTTATACACTGAAATATGTAAACCAAAAAGTTGTTTTTTATATTTTCCACGAACAGTTAACACATAAGGAAGTTATTTTCCTGCTTGCTAAAGTTGTAATCCCATTGAGAAAAAAATGTTATTCTTAAACTGATTGATAGTGGGAACTGAGAAACTTGTCACAGTAACATTGATACTGATCCATAGAGCTAGATTTAAAAGTTTCTATTGGGGGCAGCTGGGTAGCTCGCAGTGGAGTGAGAGTCAGGCCTAGAGACAGGAGGTCCTAGGTTCAAACCTGGCCTCAGCCACTTCCCAGCTGTGTGACCCTGGGCAAGTCACTTGACCCCCATTGCCTACCCTTGCCAATCTTCCACCTATGAGACAATACACCGAATACAAGGGTTTTAAAAAAAACAACATACTATTAAAAGTTTCTATAATAATCACAAAGGTAGAAAAAATTTAATCTTAAATACTTAGCTGTACTTCAAAAGTTTTTTTTTTTCTTCATGGATATTATTTTATCTAGTTGTAGCTTGACTAATCTCACAACTCAGCTGGGAAGTTATTATGGAATCACAGTTTGGCTTGGAAAACATCCATATGACATTACTGGATTGTATTTTAATAATGAATTGGATGTCATTTTCTTTGCTTTAAAAGCCATATAAGGCAACATTAATAGCTGAAATGAGAAAATGGAGGCAGACATTATCCCTAAGTAGTAAATGTCAGTGAGTAGGCCAACTCAGCCATGGAATACTTCACTGAAGTTAATAACTTGCAATTCATCATTATACTTATTATAGTTAATAATATATATTAATAAATAATAAATAGACACAGAATTCTTATTAGTCAGTCAATGACATGTCTCCAAATTTTCTAATATAGTACATTGCAAGCTTAACTTCTCAATGTCTTGAAAAATTCTTTTAACCATGATCCAGGTTTTCCAACTAAGTGTTGTGCACTAAAAATAGCATTGGACATACAATCAGGAAACCTGGATCTAAACCCTAGATCTTTTGATTAATGCTTTCATTCTTTTTGGAGGGGTGAGAAACCAAGACATGTGATTTCACTACTATAGGAAGTCCATGATAAGGATCTCTCTATACAAATATAGATTACCACATTCTCTTCAATTCATGCGTATTTTTTCTAGGATACAGATTAAAAGACTTGCCTAGGGTCACACAATGAGTATATGTTAAAGGGCAGATCAGAAACTAGGTATTCCCAATTTCAAAGTAAGTTCTATATTCACTGTACCAAAACAAAGAAAATAAAAAAGAATAACTGCTCTTCAAATAATTTACATTCAACTTTCTTACTATATAATTGAAACTTATCATCACAAGCTATCATTATTATTAACTCCTTTTCATTTTTTACTGAGTTCAAATAGAAATGGTTCTGAAGCAAGTCATTCTCCTGCTATGATATTTGCATATTTTTATCTCTACAACCACTTCAAGAAGGGATCACATGATATTCAAATATTTTCCCAATGAGTTTATCATCTTTTTATTGTCCACTTACTTTTTTTTTTCAAATTAATACCTGGACTATCAGAGATCAAGGATAGCCACTCTATCCTCTGGGTCCCATCACATCAAGGAAAAGATGATTGAAGTCAAAAGTAATTTGAAAGTAAAACACTATATTAATTGTAAATAACTAGAATGTTATTTACTACTAATATATAATACTAAAGAAAAAAGAGTATACAATTCTTACCCAAAAGGAGTTGACAAACTAAAGGAAGTGACAAAATATATATAACAAAATGTTTAAAAAATCATAAGAAGTCATCCATGAAAATCTATAAAGTATATACTAAGTAAGCTAAGATGATATAGGAAAAAGTATTCTGAGTTAGTGGGATTTTGTTTTGCTTTGTTACATTTATGTTGTAGTATGACAAAGGAAATGAATGTGAATTTGCACAAAATACATTCTATAAAGGAAATGTGACATACAAAGCAATGGGAGAATGGTGGGTTAGTATAACTTTGGGAAATAATAGCAAGTTGTAGAATAATCCAAAATGAGAAAAATTAAGTTGGTAAAAATGAGTCTGGGAAGGAGAATGCAACCTCTTAAAAGGATTCCACAGTTATCCCTTTTTCTTAGTCTTCTTTTCCCATCCTATTCTGAGACATTTATAAATATATGGTAGAAAACAGGAAAAAATGAAATAAAGGCAAAACAAGATGAAACAAAATTTGACTTGGTTCCATGATTGTCATGTGCAATTATTTAATATAAAAATGGTTTTAAAATGAGAATTATAAGCTACTGAAATTAATGTGTCAATAATTTCTGATTGTCTTAATCAGAAAAAGTAATATTTCAGATTTTTTTTCTAACCTTCAAAAAAAGTCATGTTTATAGTGTAAGAACTAATTTAGTAGCTTGGGTAGTGAGTTAAGCTAAGAGAGGATAATCTACTCAAAAAATGAAATAAACCTATGAATTTTGATGCAAAATTTTTTTAAACCCTTGACTTCTGTGTATTGGTTCCTAGGTGGAACAGTGGTAAGGGTGGGCAATGGGGGGATCAAGTGACTTGCCCAGGGTCACATAGCTGGGAAGTGTCTGAGGCAAGATTTGAACCTAGGACCTCTAATCTCTAGGCCTGACTCTCAATCAACTGAGCTACCCAGCTGCCCCTGAAAATTTTTAAATAAAATGCAAACAAGAAGATTACAGCAATATATCACAAGTATCATACACTATGACAAGATGGGGTTTGAGCTAGCAAAATAGGGTTGGATTAATATTAAAACCATCAGCATTGCAATTCTGGGAAGATGGCAGCTTAGATGGAGCCAATCTTAAAATCTCCGCACCCTTCCACACCAAGATAGAAAACAAAGCACTTCCAGAAGAAAGAGGACCAAATCTGACATCTGGACAGAACAGGGGAAATCCCACTGCTGGGCAGCTAAAGAGGTAAGCCAAGAAAAAGGATTGAATTCTTGAACTGTTGGGTCTGAGGGTACAGAAGTTGAATCCCAGAACCCCTCCCCCACATGCTGTGCAGAGTCTCCAGCGGCCCCTGAAATTTCAGGGCCAGTGGGCACACCCGGCTCACAGGCTTGGAGAGAGGGCCTTGCTGGTGCTGGACTCTGGGAGTTGAACACAGGCACTGGGGAGGTGGCTAGAGGAGAAAGACAGAGAAAGACAGCAAAAACGCTCAGAAGATGATGGCTTAGAGGGAGCCAAACCTCAGACCTCAGACCACTTGGCTTCATCACACCAAGAGAACAAAGGGCTTAAAGAGGAAAGAAAATCAGGTCAAACACAAGGACAGTGCAGGGGAACCCTACTGCTGGACAGCTCATCTCAGTGAAAACAATCCTTCCTGTCCCCTCACTTTTTTTTCCCCTCTAGAGGTTTTAGCCTCAGGACACATTAAGCAGTACAGACTAATCCAATCAATACAGGCTTAATCCCATCAATTGGACAGACAAGAAGTCTTCAGACTGCAGAGAAAGCCATCAGCATCTCAATCATATTAATAACAAAACCAACAGAAATCACATGATTATGTTAATAGATGCAGAAATAGCTCTGACAAAATACAATATCTATTACTATTATAAAACAAAAAACCATTAGACAATAAAAGAACAAATGAAGTTTTCCTTAAAATGATAAATTTTATCTGTGTGAGATCTTGAGCAATCATTAAGTAATGGGATTAAGCTAAAAGTCTTTCCAATAAGATCAAGGGTGATGTAAGGATGGCTATTATCACCACTATTATTGAATATCATATGTGAAATGATAACCATAGCAATAAAAGAAGAAAAAGAAATGAAGAAACTAGAATAGGAAATAAGGAATCAAAACCATCACTCTTTGTAGATGGTACAATGAAATACTTACAGAACTCTAGAGCAAACTTTTTAAAGAGGGGGCCAAAGGAAAGGACATACTCATCTGTTAGTCTGTTTCTAAGGCTACTCTTTCAAAGATTCATTGTATTGTATCCTACTCATTGTATTTGTCTGATTAGAAATAATGTCTCACAGATGGATAGGACATTTCAGGGGGCCCGCATCTGGCTCATGGGCTGTAGTTCGCCCATCACTCCCTAGGGAATCAATTAAGAAACTAGTTGAAATAATTAACAACTATAGCAAAGTTGCAAGATGTAAAATAAATACACATAAATTATAAGAATTTCTATGTATTACCAACAAAGGTAAGCATCAAGAGATAGAAAGAGAAATGCCACTTAAATTAAATGTAGATAACCATTCTATAGAATAATTTGGAACCATGCCCAAAGGGCCATAAAACAGTACATATTCATTGACCCAGAAATACCACTACTATCCCAAATAGGTTTTTTTTAAAGTGGGAAACGATCTTTATGCACAAAAAATTAGAGCAGCTTTTTTTGTGGCAGTAAATAACTGTAAAGTGAGGGGATGCCACCAACGGGGAATAGCTGAACAATTTTTATGATATGATCATAATGGAATAGTATTGTGTCACAGGAAATGACAAGCAGGATGATTTAAGAAATTTAAATTATTATTAAAAATTTAAGAATAATTAAAAATTTTAAGAAAACCTGGAAAGACTTACATGAACTGATGAGAACCAGAAAAATAATATACATGATAACAGAAATAATGTACAATGAAACACTGAAAGACGGCTATTCTCAGCAATACAATAGTCCAAGACAATCCCAAAGAACTCATGATGGGAGGGAGGGAAAGAGATAATTTAGAATTCAAATTTTTAAAGAATGGTAAAAATTGTTTTATATGTAATTAGAAAAAATAAAATCTTAATAGACCAAAAGAAAAATGAAGTAAGCTGAAAGCTAGAAAGTAAAGGAGGATATTTACTTTTTTGAGTTCCTAAATAACAGAATGTCTTTAAAAATGAAAATCAAAATGTAAAATAATTTTAAAGTAATTTTATTGCCATTGTTTTCCTCAGATATTTTTATCTGGTAACAGTATTTGCTATGTATTTATTTTTATTGCTGGTAGGCATCATGGATCTCTGGGTCAAATCTTCTGCTAGTATATCTGTGTAACCATAGACAAGTTGCTTTATTTTCCTATGCCTTGGTTTTATTATCTATAAAAATAGTTATGTATCAGTTCAAATCTAGTCTCAGACATTTGCTAGCTGTGGGACCCTGAACAAGTCACTTAATTCTGTTTATTTCAGTTCCATCTGTAAAACGGGGATAATAATATTGTGTATCTCCCAGGATTGTTTGTGAAGATTAAATGAGATGGTAATTATAAAGTGTTTAACACCGTGTCTGGCAGATAATTAAGTATATAAATGTTTGTCATTATTTATTATTGTTATTATTATTAGGGGTCAGAGGGCAATTTTATGAGAAATGCCAAAAATCCATCAGATGATCCGTCTTACAAGATCACGGCAGGGATCTCAAAGGTTATATCTAGTTCAACTCTTTTGTTTTACCAATGAGAAAATGGAGGCATAGGGAAGTTAAATGACTTATGCAAGGCTATAGTGGTATTTAGCATCAAAGGCTGAATTTGCACTTAGGTCTTCCAGTCAATCAATAAACATTCATTAAACACCAAAAAAGAAAGCATATAGGATTAGACTAATTGCCTTCTGAATTCTATATAGGATTCAATTTTTTTTTTACTTCAAAACATTGCCAAACACAGGAGAGCATTAGCCAATAAAGGGCTTTAAAATGGCTAATATAATATTTTTCCAGTAGACAGATTAATTTTTAAGCCTAAACCCCTGTCAAAATCTATAGGTAATAGAAAATCAATAAATAAAATAAAAATATGCTCTTCATAAAAATTTAAATATGTGGAAATCCACAAATCTGTCTATAGATTTTTGGTACATATGGGTCTTCTACAAAGAAGTATCGATGGTTTAAAGAACTATGCATCTTCTATCACATTATTACACCATTAACTTTGTACGCCATTATTATAGCTCAAGCTGTAGTGAGGAAAATAGAATCACATGATGAATTTCTTTTATAATTTTAAATCTTCAAGGAACAGCATTCATGGATAGCAAAATTGTTGTCCTGTCAAACCACATATGACCCTATCAATTCTGTAGACTTCCTTGTAAAATGCTAATGAATCATTTTGATGTAAGAATATTTAGGTAAGCCTGGAATTTTCCTTTCCATTTTATTTCATTCCATACTAGGCTAGTTGCTATCTTTTAGGCCACTTAGCCTGGAATCTTTAAAAAAGTGAAAAAACATGGTAATTACTCAGTTTCCACCCAATGTATTATATTGTCCAGATTCTGATTTTCATGTAATTTCCCTGCTCCTTTTGATCCATTTTTTCCCAAAGAAATATGTTTGATAAATTCATCCTTTCCCCCCAATTTAAAAAACTGGATTTTCTCTTTTATCTTTCCTCTTTTGAAGAATCTGAAATGCTCAGTCAAAACTCAGAAACTTTTTGATTTAATTCCCTTAATTAAATTCCTCAAAAGCCATTTTCTAAAAATATGAATTATTATGTATAATAAAGTATGCATCTATATATTTAATAAATAATTAATATAGGAATATTTAAGGTTTACAAATCAGTTTACATATTTAATCTCACTTCAGAATCATAACATGGTGAAGTAGATAATATTATTTTCTCATTTTATATGTGATGAAACTGAGACACCAAAGGTTAAGTAATTTCTCCAGAGCAACACCAGTAGCATCAGCAGGCTTTGAACTTTGTCTCATACTGCCTCCTATCAATATAATAATCATAATGTTTCTTAGCCAATTAAAATTTTCTTCAGAATATTTTGACCAAAGTCATACAGCTAACACGTATTCAAGTCATAATTCTAACTCAGTTACACAGTCTATGACAAAGGCAGTTGTAGTATTTCTTATGTCAGATTTGTATATTTATTACTATGGTTACCATAATTAAACCTCCATACAAGGCTGATCTTCCTCAATAGAGTCACAATTTCCATTAGGGTAGCTTTCTTTAGAAAAAGGAATCATGGTATGAAATCAACATGGTGTTAACTAAAATCCTATTTCATAACTGCTATTTTATAGTCATAGTCTTTTGGGAAATTTAAAGGTAATACTATATGATCTCATTGTAATTAATATTAAAATATGCAACACCCCTTCACACAAGTACTCACACACATGCCAAAACTTCACCTTCTCATGCTCACACAGGAGACATTAACTAAATTAGAGATCATAAAGTTATATTCTTCCCAGTCCATGTTACACAGTGGTAGAAAAAGCAGTGCATTGACCCTTTAAGAACACTATGGGATTATGCATGTCATTCAGCATTAGCTGAAATCAGTTTCTCAATCAAGATAAAACAATTGAAAGGACTTTGTAAGACAGAAAAACCAAGAAAGAATAAAGCATGTTCATTAACTCAGACCAAATGGCAATGTCATATTGAAGGTGGTCCAACTAGTGGATTTTTAGCATCTGGCTTTTTATGCACAAAACAATGCTATCCTCTTATTTTGTGTATGTGACAATCATTATTTACAAAGATAAAAATACTCCAAAGTCACTATCTCTGTATCATATAACTTTTTAAACATTCTTCTTGACAGTGAGCCATGGCCCTCTAAAGTTTATTCAACTACATTCTCAATTTCCTCAAGTGGGATACTGAACCTAGTCATTTTCTCTCATAACTAATAGCCAGCATGTTTTGTTCAAATTTTGATTTATTGCTCAGAGCCGTCTACTCTTTGAAGGAAGAATAATATTTCATACTTGTTTCACAGCCATGTCATAAGTATCCATGAGAACTTTAAGAGAAGCACAATTGTGCTCAAAGTCAGTGTGAAACAGTGAAAAGGACAAGAGACCAAAGTTCTAATCCTATCTGGCTGTCATAAATGGACTTTTTGAAAGTTGTTTATATACTTAATTTTCTTAACTTTAAAGTAATGAGACTATACTAGATGCTATCTTGGACCACTTTCTTTTCTAAGGCTTTAATCAAATATCCTATAAAATCACTTTACTTTTTATTCCAAGGTTGATAAAGTATCCATGAGCCCATTTGATTATCTGTTTCACTACCAATAATACTATATTTTTAATAATTCGGGTTTTTTGATAAAATAATTTAACATTATAAAATTAAAAATGATACATTAGCTAATAGGTTTAATATACTCTGCCCACAAAGGCAGTCACAATTTGTAACTTTGAAAATACATGAAACTATGTATTGATCTTGCACTATAGAATCCAAATATTAAGAAAAGCAGAAATATTAACATTATAGGAAAGACTAGTCTTATGGACTTCTGCTGATGGAGTAATTAGATATTTACTACATGTTATTACTCATTAGTCATATTTTTTATGTTAATAGCACTAGTGCAACATATCAAATTAGAACACCAAGAACTAATATGAATATGTTATCAAGACACTGCAGTCTGGCCTAAATAGAATTAGCTATTATACTTCTATTAACCCACTTTTGGTATTTCTTTCCATCTGTACTTCAACACATTAGGTAATGAGTTCTGTCAATTTACAAAATGGATTTTTAACACTTCCTCCTAAATCACATTTGAGATTATGGACTAAACTGCCTAACATGAAGTTATTATTTTATAAACATTTTCATAAAATTGCCAGTCCAAAAGTCTGTTCATCACTAAGGCAAAAATTATGATGCAGCCACAAATAAGAAAACAGAATTATTACCTCTTACCAAGTTTTATGGGATACTTACACAAGACTATATCACATTACAAATAGGCTACATCGACCAATCTCCAGCAGTTCAGAATGATTTCCATCACAAAGAGAACATTATGCAATCTGCCAAAATCTGCTATTTCAACCATTTGGTATTTCATTACTTTTAAACTGGTACTGAAGCATTAAGTCCCTTTTTAAAAAGCTACAAGGAGTTTGGGTTTAACTGAACACTTTCAGCTCTACCATCTGACAGTGTAGAATTCAAAAGAACACCTTCCAATTTTTTCTTGTTTACGAACATATTTCCCAAACTTTAGAAATTCCCATGTCAAAATTAACTAGCTGAGTTTTGGGGAATATTTATATGTTTATACTCTAGGACAATAATCAGGCAAACAGGGACCAAAGAAACATGGTTAAGATTGTGTGTATACTATTATATAATTCTTATTATATATACATAAATACATATATATATATGTATATACATATGTAGTATATATACATGTATATAAGCAGGAAGAGGGAAAGAGGATGGGTTGCATGAGAAATTTCTACAAATTTGTGAAAGTAATGTATCCCAAAACTTGTAAT